>NW_027189148.1:2203950-2269855 GCF_040958095.1 Procambarus clarkii | reverse complement strand
ATTTCGCCGCTACCTGCCAAAAACAGCGCGATTTTCGCCGCTAGCGGCCAAAAACCATGCGATTTTCGCAGCTGGCGGGCAAGAATCGCGATTTTCGCCGCTACCGGCCAAAAATAGCGCGATTTTCGCCGTTAACGGCCAAAAACCGTGCGATTTTCGCAGCTGGCGGGACCAAATCGCGATTTTCGCCGCTACCGGCCAAAAATAGCGCGATTTTCGACGCTACCGGCCAAAAACCGTGCGATTTTTGCAGTTGGCGGGTAAAAATCGCGCGAATTTCGCCGCTACCTGCCAAAAACCGCGCGATTTTCGCCGCTAGCGGCCAAAAACCATGCGATTTTCGCAGCTGGCTGGCAAAAATCGCGATTTTTGCCGCTACCGGTCAAAAATAGCGCGATTTTTGCCGCAAGCGACCAGAAACTTTGCGATTTTTGCAGTTGGCGGGCAAAAATCGCGATTTTCGCCGCTACCGGCCAAAAATAGCGCGATTTTCGACGCTAGCGGCCAAAAACCGTGCGATTTTCGCCGCTAGCGGCCAAAAATCTTTGAATTTTGCCGCTAGTGGCCAAAAATCGCGCGATTTTCACCTGTAGGGGCCAGAAACTATGCAATTTTTGCAGCTTGCGGGCAAAAATAGCGCGATTTTCGCTGCTACTGGCCAAAAACCGCGCGATTTTCGCCGCTAGAGCCCAAAAACCATGCGATTTTCGCAGCTGGCATGCAAAAATCGCGATTTTCGACGCTAGAGCCCAAAAACCGTGCGATTTTCGCAGCTGGCGGGCAAAAATCGCGATTTTCGCCGCTACCGGCCAAAAAGAGTGCGATTTTCGCCGCTAGCGGCCAGAAACTATGCGATTTTTGCAGCTTGCGGGCAAAAATAGTGCGATTTTCTCTGCTACCGGCCAAAAAGCGTGCGATTTTTGCCGCTAGCGCCCTAAAACCAAGCGATTTTCGCAGCTGGCGGGCAAAAATCGCGATTTTCGCAGCTACCGACCAAAAATAGCGCGATTTTCGCCCCTAGCGGCCAAAAACTGTGCGAATTCCGCCGCTACCGGGTAAAAATCGAGCGATTTTCGCCGCTAGCGGCCAAAAACTGTGCGAATTCCGCCGCTAGCGGGTAAAAATCGAGTGATTTTCGCCGCTAGCGGCCAGAAACTGCGATTTTTGCAGCTGGCGGGTAAAAATCGCGCGAATTTCGCCGCTACCTGCCAAAAACCGCGCGATTTTCGCCGCTAGCGCCCAAAAACCATGCGATTTTCGCAGCTGGCGGGCAAAAATCTCGATTTTCGCAGCTACCGACCAAAAATAGCGCGATTTTCGCCGCAAGCGGCCAAAAACTGTGCGAATTTCGCCGCTACCGGCGAAAAATCGCGCGATTTTCGCCGCTAGCGGCCAGAAACTGCGATTTTTGCAGCTGGCGGGTAAAAATCGCGCGAATTTCGCCGCTACCTGCCATAAACCGCGCGATTTTCGCCGCTAGCGGCCAAAAACTATGCGATTTTCGCAGCTGGCGGGGCAAAAATCGCGATTTTCGACGCTACCGGTCAAAATTAGCGCGATTTTCGCCGCTAGTGACCAGAAACTATGCGATTTTTGCAGCTGGCGGGCAAAATTCGCCATTTTCGCCGCTACCGGCCGAAAACCGCGCGATTTTCGCCGCTAGCGGCCAAAAACCGTGCGATTTTCGCACCTGGCGGGCAAAAATCGCGATTTTCGCCATTACCGGCCAAAAATAGCGCGATTTTCCCAGCTAGCGACCAGAAACTATGCGATTTTTGCAGCTGGCGGGCAAAAATAGCGCGATTTTCGCCGCTACCGGCCGAAAACCGCGCGATTTTCGCCGCTAGCGGCCAAAAACCGTGCGATTTTCGCACCTGGCGGGCAAAAATCGCGATTTTCGCCATTACCGGCCAAAAATAGCGCGATTTTCCCAGCTAGCGACCAGAAACTATGCGATTTTTGCAGCTGGCGGGCAAAAATAGCGCGATTTTCGCCGCTACCGGCCAAAAACCGCGCGATATTCGCCGCTAGCGGCCAAAAATCGTCGAATTTTGCCGCTAGTGGCCAAAAATCGCGAGATTTTTGCCTCTAGGGGCCAGAAACTATGCGATTTTTGCAGCTTGCGGGCAAAAATAGCGCGATTTTCGCTGCTACTGGCCAAAAACCGCGCGATTTTCGCCGCTAGAACCCAAAAACCATGCGAGTTTCGCAGCTGGCGGGCAAGAATCGCGATTTTCGCCGCTACCGGCCAAAAATAGCGCGATTTTCGCCGCTAGCGGCCAAAAACCGTGCGATTTTCGCAGCTGGCGGGCAAAAATCACGATTTTCGCCGCTACCGGCCAAAAATAGCGCGATTTTCGCCGCTAGCGGCCAAAAACCGTGCGAATTTCGCCGCTATTGGCCAAAAATCGAGCGATTTTCGATTCTAGCGGCCAGAAACTATGCGATTTTTGCAGCTTGCGGGCAAAAATAGCGCGATTTTCTCTGCTACCGTCCAAAAACCGCGCGATTTTTGCCGCTAGCGCCCAAAAACCATGCGATTTTCGCCGCTGGCGGGCAAAAATCGCGATTTTCGCAGCTACCGGCCAAAAACCGTGCGAATTTCGCCGCTAGCTGCGATATATCGCGCGATTTTCGACGCTAGCTGCCAGAAACTGCGATTTTTGCACCTGGCGGGTAAAAATCGCGCGAATTTCGCCGCTACCTGCCAAAAACAGCGCGATTTTCGCCGCTAGCGGCCAAAAACCATGCGATTTTCGCAGCTGGCGGGCAAAAATCGCGATTTTCGTCGCTACCAGTCAAAAATAGCGCGATTTTTGCCGCTAGCGACCAGAAACTATACGATTTTTGCAGCTGGCGGGCAAAAGTCGCGATTTTCGCCGCTACCGGCCAAAAATGGTGCGATTTTCGCCGCTAGCGGCCAAAAACCGTGCGATTTTCGCCGCTGGCGGGAAAAATCGCGATTTTCTCCATTACCGGCCAAAAATAGCGCGATTTTCCCCGCTAGCGACCAGAAACTATGCGATTTTTGCAGCTGGCGGGCAAAAATAGCGCGATTTTCGCCGCTACCGGCCAAACACCGCGCGATTTCCGCCGCTAGCGGCCAAAAACCGTGCGATTTTCGCAGCTGGCGGGTAAAAATCGCGATTTTCGCCGCTACCGGCCAAAAATAGCGCGATTTTCGACGCTAGCGGCCAAAAACCGTGCAATTTTCGCCGCTAGCGGCCAAAAATCGTCGAGTTTTGCCGCTAGTGGCCAAAAATCGCGCGATTTTTGCCTCTAGGGGCCAGAAACTATGCGATTTTTGCAGCTTGCGGGCAAAAATAGCGCGATTTTCGCTGCTACTGGCCAAAAACCACGCGATTTTCGCCGCTAGAGCCCAAAAACCATGCGATTTTCGCAGCTGGCGGGCAAGAATCGCGAATTTCGCCGCTACCGGCAAAAAATAGCGCGATTTTCGCCGCTAGCGGGCAAAAACCGTGCGAATTTCGCCGCTATTGGCCAAAAATCGCGCGATTTTCATCTCTAGCGGCCAGAAACTATGCGATTTTTGTAGCTTGCGGGCAAAAATAGCGCGATTTTCTCTGCTACCGGCCAAAAAGCGCGCGCTTTTTGGCGCTAGCGCCCCAAAACCATGCGATTTTCGCAGCTGGCGGGCAAGAATCGCGATTTTCGCCGCTACCGGCCAAAAATAGCGCGATTTTCGCCGCTAGCGGCCAAAAACCGTACGATTTTCGCAGCTGGCGGGCAAAAATCGCGATTTTCGCCGCTACCGGCCAAAAATAGCGCGATTTTCGCCGCTAGCGGGCAAAAACCGTGCGAATTTCGCCGCTATTGGCCAAAAATCGCGCGATTTTCGCCTCTAGCGGCCAGAAACTATGCGATTTTTGCAGCTTGCGGGCAAAAATAGCCCGATTTTCTCTGCTACAGGCCAAAAAGCGCGAGATTTTTGCCGCTAGCGGTCAAAAACCGTGCGATTTTCGCCGCTGGCGGGCAAAAATCGCGATTTTCGCCATTACCGGCCCAAAATAGCGCGATTTTCCCCGCTAGCGACCAGAAACTATGCGAATTTTGAAGCTGGCGGGCAAAAATCGCGATTTTCGCCGCTACCGGCCAAAAATACCGCGATTTTCGACGCTAGCGGCCAAAAACCGTGCGATTTTCGCCGCTAGCGGCCAAAAATCGTCGAATTTTGCCGCTAGTGGCCAAAAATCGCGCGATTTTTGCCTCTAGGGGCCAGAAACTATGCGATTTTTGCAGCTTGCGGGCAAAAATAGCGCGATTTTCGCTGCTACTGGGCAAAAACCGCGCGATTTTCGCCGCTAGAGCCCAAAAACCATGCGATTTTTGCAGCTGGCGGGCAAGAATCGCGATTTTCGCCGCTACCGACCAAAAATAGCGCGATTTTCGCCGCTAGCGGGCAAAAACCGTGCGAATTTCGCCGCTATTGGCCAAAAATCGCACGATTTTCATCTCTAGCGGCCAGAAACTATGCGATTTTTGTAGCTTGCGGGCAAAAATAGCGCGATTTTCTCTGCTACCGGCCAAAAAGCGCGCGATTTTTGCCGCTAGCGCCCAAAAACCATGCGATTTTCGCAGCTGGCGGGCAAAAATCTCGATTTTCGCAGCTACCGACTAAAAATAGCGCGATTTTCGCCGCTAGCGGCCAAAAACTGTGCGAATTTCGCCGCTACCGGCGAAAAATCGCGCGATTTTCGCCGCTAGCGACCAGAAACTGCGATTTTTGCAGCTGGCGGGTAAAAATCGCGCGAATTTCGCCGCTACCTGCCAAAAACCGCGCGATTTTCGCCGCTAGCGGCCAAAAACCATGCGATTTTCGCAGCTGGCGGGCAGAAATCGCGATTTTCGCCATTACCGGCCAAAAATAGCGCGATTTTCCCCGCTAGCGACCAGAAACTATGCGATTTTTGCAGCTGGCGGGCAAAAATAGCGCGATTTTCGCCGCTACCGGCCGAAAACCGCGCGATTTTCGCCGCTAGCGGCCAAAAACCGTGCGATTTTCGCAGCTGGCGGGCAAAAATCGCAATTTTCGCCATTACCGGCCAAAAATATCGCGATTTTCCCCGCTAGCGACCAGAAACTATGCGATTTTTGCAGCTGGCGGGCAAAAATAGCGCGATTTTCGCCGCTACCGGCCAAAAACCGCGCGATTTTCGCCGCTAGCGGCCAAAAACCGTGCGATTTTCGCAGCTGGCGGGCAAAAATCGCGATTTTCGCTGCTACCGGCCAAAAATAGCGCGATTTTCGACGCTAGCGGCCAAAACCGTGCGATTTTCGCAGCTGGCGGCCAAAAATCGTCGAATTTTGCCGCTAGTGGCCAAAAATCGCTCGATTTTCGCCTCTAGGGGCCAGAAACTATGCGATTTTTGCAGCTTGTGAGCAAAAATAACGCTATTTTTGCTGCTACTGGCCAAAAACCACGCGATTTTCGCCGCTAGAGCCCAAAAACCATGCGATTTTCGCAGCTGGCGGGCAAGAATCGCGATTTTCGCCGCTACCGGCCAAAAATAGCGCGATTTTCGCCGCTAGCGGCCAAAAACCGTACGATTTTCGCAGCTGGCGGGCAAAAATCGCGATTTTCGCCGCTACCGGCCAAAAATAGCGCGATTTTCGACGCATGCGGCCAAAAACCGTGCGATTTTCGCCGCTAGCGGCCAAAAATCTTTGAATTTTGCCGCTAGTGGCCAAAAATCGCGCGATTTTCGCCTGTAGGGGCCAGAAACTATGCAATTTTTACAGCTTGCGGACAAATATAGCGCGATTTTCGCCGCTACCGGCCAAAAATAGCGCGATTTTCACCGCTAGCGGCCAAAAACCGTCCGATTTTCGCAGCTGGCGGGCAAAAATCGCGATTTTCGCCGCTACCGGCCAAAAAGAGCGCGATTTTCGCCGCTAGCGGGCAAAAACCGTGCGAATTTCGCCGCTATTGGCCAAAAATCGCGCGATTTTCGCCTCTAGCGGCCAGAAACTATGCGATTTTTGCAGCTTGCGGGCAAAAATAGCGCGATTTTCTCTGCTACAGGCCAAAAAGCGCGCGATTTTTGCCGCTAGCGGTCAAAAACCGTGCGATTTTCGCCGCTGGCGGGCAAAAATCGCGATTTTCGCTATTACCGGCCCAAAATAGCGCGATTTTCCCCGCTAGCGACCAGAAACTATGCGAATTTTGAAGCTGGGGGGCAAAAATCGCGATTTTCGCCGCTACCGGCCAAAAATAGCGCGATTTTCGACGCTAGCGGCCAAAAACCGTGCGATTTTCGCCGCTAGCGGCCAAAAATCGTCGAATTTTGCCGCTAGTGGCCAGAAACTATGCGATTTTTGCAGCTTGCGGGCAAAAATAGCGCGATTTTCGCTGCTACTGGCCAAAAACCGCGCGATTTTCGCCGCTAGAGCCCAAAAACCATGCGATTTTCGCAGCTGGCGGGGGAGAATCGCGATTTTCGCCGCTACCGACCAAAAATAGCGCGATTTTCGCCGCTAGCGGGCAAAAACCGTGCGAATTTCGCCGCTATTGGCCAAAAATCGCACGATTTTCATCTCTAGCGGCCAGAAACTATGCGATTTTTGTAGCTTGCGGGCAAAAATAGCGCGATTTTCTCTGCTACCGGCCAAAAAGCGCGCGATTTTGCCGCTAGCGCCCAAAAACCATGCGATTTTCGCAGCTGGCGGGCAAAAATCTCGATTTTCGCAGCTACCGACTAAAAATAGCGCGATTTTCGCCGCTAGCGGCCAAAAACTGTGCGAATTTCGCCGCTACCGGCGAAAAATCGCGCGATTTTCGCCGCTAGCGGCCAGAAACTGCGATTTTTGCAGCTGGCGGGTAAAAATCGCGCGAATTTCGCCGCTACCTGCCAAAAACCGCGCGATTTTCGCCGCTAGCGGCCAAAAACCATGCGATTTTCGCAGCTGGCGGGCAAAAATCGCGATTTTCGCCATTACCGGCCAAAAATAGCGCGATTTTCCCCGCTAGCGACCAGAAACTATGCGATTTTTGCAGCTTGCGGGCAAAAATAGCGCGATTTTCTCTGCTACCGGCCAATAAGCGCGCGATTTTTGCCGCTAGCGCCCAAAAACCATGCGATTTTCGCAGCTGGCGGACAAAAATCTCGATTTTCGCAGCTACCGACCAAAAATAGCGCGATTTTCGCCGCTAGCGGCCAAAAACTGTGCGAATTTCGCCGCTACCGGCGAAAAATCGCGCGATTTTCGCCGCTAGCGGCCAGAAACTGCGATTTTTGCAGCTGGCGGGTAAAAATCGCGCGAATTTCGCCGCTACCTGCCAAAAACCGCGCGATTTTCGCCGCTAGCGGCCAAAAACCATGCGATTTTCGCAGCTGGCTTGCAGAAATCGCGATTTTCGCCATTACCGGCCAAAAATAGCGCGATTTTCCCCGCTAGCGACCAGAAACTATGCGATTTTTGCAGATGGCGGGCAAAAATAGCGCGATTTTCGCCGCTACCGGCCGAAAACCGCGCGATTTTCGCCGCTAGCGGCCAAAAACCGTGCGATTTTCGCAGCTGGCGGGCAAAAATCGCGATTTTCGCCATTACCGGCCAAAAATAGCGCGATTTTCCCCGCTAGCGACCAGAAACTATGCGATTTTTGCAGCTGGCGGGCAAAAATAGCGCGATTTTCGCCGCTACCGGCCAAAAACCGCGCGATTTTCGCCGCTAGCGGCCAAAAACCGTGCGATTTTCGCAGCTGGCGGGCAAAAATCGCTATTTTCGCTGCTACCGGCCAAAAATAGAGCGATTTTCGACGCTAGCGGCCAAAACCGTGCGATTTTCGCAGCTGGTGGCCAAAAATCGTCGAATTTTGCCGCTAGTGGCCAAAAATCGCTCGATTTTCGCCTCTAGGGGCCAGAAACTATGCGATTTTTGCAGCTTGTGAGCAAAAATAACGCTATTTTCGCTGCTACTGGCCAAAAACCACGCGATTTTCGCCGCTAGAGCCCAAAAACCATGCGATTTTCGCAGCTGGCGGGCAAGAATCGCGATTTTCGCCGCTACCGGCCAAAAATAGCGCGATTTTCGCCGCTAGCGGCCAAAAACCGTACGATTTTCGCAGCTGGCGGGCAAAAATCGCGATTTTCGGCGCTACCGGCCAAAAATAGCGCGATTTTCGACGCATGCGGCCAAAAACCGTGCGATTTTCGCCGCTAGCGGCCAAAAATCGTTGAATTTTGCCGCTAGTGGCCAAAAATCGCGCGATTTTCGCCTGTAGGGGCCAGAAACTATGCAATTTTTACAGCTTGCGGGCAAAAATAGCGCGATTTTCGCCGCTACCGGCCAAAAATAGCGCGATTTTCACCGCTAGCGGCCAAAAACCGTCCGATTTTCGCAGCTGGCGGGCAAAAATCGCGATTTTCGCCGCTACCGGCCAAAAATAGCGCGATTTTCGCCGCTAGCGGGCAAAAACCGTGCGAATTTCGCCGCTATTGGCCAAAAATCGCGCGATTTTCGCCTCTAGCGGCCAGAAACTATGCGATTTTTGCAGCTTGCGGGCAAAAATAGCGCGATTTTCTCTGCTACAGGCCAAAAAGCGCGCGATTTTTGCCGCTAGCGGTCAAAAACCGTGCGATTTTCGCCGCTGGCGGGCAAAAATCGCGATTTTCGCCATTACCGGCCCAAAATAGCGCGATTTTCCCCGCTAGCGACCAGAAACTATGCGAATTTTGAAGCTGGCGGGCAAAAATCGCGATTTTCGCCGCTACCGGCCAAAAATAGCGCGATTTTCGACGCTAGCGGCCAAAAACCGTGCGATTTTCGCCGCTAGCGGCCAAAAATCGTCGAATTTTGCCGCTAGTGGCCAAAAATCGCGCGATTTTTGCCTCTAGGGGCCAGAAACTATGCGATTTTTGCAGCTTGCGGGCAAAAATAGCGCGATTTTAGCTGCTACTGGCCAAAAACCGCGCGATTTTCGCCGCTAGAGCCCAAAAACCATGCGATTTTCGCAGCTGGCGGGCAAGAATCGCGATTTTCGCCGCTAACGACCAAAAATAGCGCGATTTTCGCCGCTAGCGGGCAAAAACCGTGCGAATTTCGCCGCTATTGGCCAAAAATCGCACGATTTTCATCTCTAGCGGCCAGAAACTATGCGATTTTTGTAGCTTGCGGGCAAAAATAGCGCGATTTTCTCTGCTACCGGCCAAAAAGCGCGCGATTTTTGCCGCTAGCGCCCAAAAACCATGCGATTTTCGCAGCTGGCGGGCAAAAATCTCGATTTTCGCAGCTACCGACCAAAAATAGCGCGATTTTCGCCGCTAGCGGCCACAAACTGTGCGAATTTCGCCGCTACCGGCGAAAAATCGCGCGATTTTCGCCGCTAGCGGCCAGAAACTGCGATTTTTGCAGCTGGCGGGTAAAAATCGCGCGAATTTCGCCGCTACCTGCCAAAAACCGCGCGATTTTCGCCGCTAGCGGCCAAAAACCATGCGATTTTCGCAGCTGGCGGGCAGAAATCGCGATTTTCGCCATTACCGGCCAAAAATAGCGCGATTTTCCCCGCTAGCGACCAGAAACTATGCGATTTTTGCAGATGGCGGGCAAAAATAGCGCGATTTTCGCCGCTACCGGCCGAAAACCGCGCGATTTTCGCCGCTAGCGGCCAAAAACCGTGCAATTTTCGAAGCTGGCGGGTAAAAATCGCGATTTTCGCCATTACCGGCCAAAAATAGCGCGATTTTCCCCGCTAGCGACCAGAAACTATGCGATTTTTGCAGCTGGCGGGCAAAAATAGCTCGATTTTCGCCGCTACCGGCCAAAAACCGCGCGATTTTCGCCGCTAGCGGCCAAAAACCGTGCGATTTTCGCAGCTGGCGGGCAAAAATCGCGATTTTCGCTGCTACCGGCCAAAAATAGCGCGATTTTCGACGCTAGCGGCCAAAACCGTGCGATTTTCGCCGCTAGCGGCCAAAAATCGTCGAATTTTGCCGCTAGTGGCCAAAAATCGCTCGATTTTCGCCTCTAGGGGCCAGAAACTATGCGATTTTTGCAGCTTGTGAGCAAAAATAACGCTATTTTCGCTGCTACTGGCCAAAAACCACGCGATTTTCGCCGCTAGAGCCCAAAAACCAAGCGATTTTCGCAGCTGGCGGGCAAGAATCGCGATTTTCGCCGCTACCGGCCAAAAATAGCGCGATTTTCGCCGCTAGCGGCAAAAAACCGTACGATTTTCGCAGCTGGCGGGCAAAAATCGCGATTTTCGCCGCTAGCGGCCAAAAACCATGCGATTTTCGCAGCTGGCGGGCAAAAATCGCGATTTTCGCCATTACCGGCCAAAAATAGCGCGATTTTCCCCGCTAGCGACCAGAAACTATGCGATTTTTGCAGCTGGCGGGCAAAAATAGCGCGATTTTCGCCGCTACCGGCCAAAAACTGCGCGATTTTCGACGCTAGCGGCCAAAACCGTGCGATTTTCGCAGCTGGCGGCCAAAAATTGTCGAATTTTGCCGCTAGTGGCCAAAAATCGCTCGATTTTCGCCTCTAGGGGCCAGAAACTATGCGATTTTTGCAGCTTGTGAGCAAAAATAACGCTATTTTCGCTGCTACTGGCCAAAAACCACGCGATTTTCGCCGCTAGAGCCCAAAAACCATGCGATTTTCGCAGCTGGCGGGCAAGAATCGCGATTTTCGCCGCTACCGGCCAAAAATAGCGCGATTTTCGACGCATGCGGCCAAAAACCGTGCGATTTTCGCCGCTAGCGGCCAAAAACCGTACGATTTTCGCAGCTGGCGGGCAAAAATCGCGATTTTCGCCGCTACCGGCCAAAAATAGCGCGATTTTCGACGCATGCGGCCAAAAACCGTGCGATTTTCGCCGCTAGCGGCCAAAAATCGTTGAATTTTGCCGCTAGTGGCCAAAAATCGCGCGATTTTCGCCTGTAGGGGCCAGAAACTATGCAATTTTTACAGCTTGCGGGCAAAAATAGCGCGATTTTCGCCGCTACCGGCCAAAAATAGCGCGATTTTCACCGCTAGCGGCCAAAAAACCGTCCGATTTTCGCAGCTGGCGGGCAAAAATCGCGATTTTCGCCGCTACCGGCCAAAAATAGCGCGATTTTCGCCGCTAGCGGGCAAAAACCGTGCGAATTTCGCCGCTATTGGCCAAAAATCGCGCGATTTTCGCCTCTAGCGGCCAGAAACTATGCGATTTTTGCAGCTTGCGGGCAAAAATAGCGCGATTTTCTCAGCTACAGGCCAAAAAGCGCGCGATTTTTGCCGCTAGCGGTCAAAAGCCGTGCGATTTTCGCCGCTGGCGGGCAAAAATCGCGATTTTCGCCATTACCGGCCCAAAATAGCGCGATTTTCCCCGCTAGCGACCAGAAACTATGCGAATTTTGAAGCTGGCGGGCAAAAATCGCGATTTTCGCCGCTACCGGCCAAAAATAGCGCGATTTTCGACGCTAGCGGCCAAAAACCGTGCGATTTTCGCCGCTAGCGGCCAAAAATCGTCGAATTTTGCCGCTAGTGGCCAAAAATCCCGCGATTTTTGCCTCTACGGGCCAGAAACTATGCGATTTTTGCAGCTTGCGGGCAAAAATAGCGCGATTTTCGCTGCTACTGGCCAAAAACCGCGCGATTTTCGCCGCTAGAGCCCAAAAACCATGCGATTTTCGCAGCTGGCGGGCAAGAATCGCGATTTTCGCCGCTACCGACCAAAAATAGCGCGATTTTCGCCGCTAGCGGGCAAAAACCGTGCGAATTTCGCCGCTATTGGCCAAAAATCGCGCGATTTTCGCCTCTAGCGGCCAGAAACTATGCGATTTTTGCAGCTTGCGGGCAAAAATAGCCCGATTTTCTCTGCTACAGGCCAAAAAGCGCGCGATTTTTGCCGCTAGCGGTCAAAAACCGTGCGATTTTCGCCGCTGGCGGGCAAAAATCGCGATTTTCGCCATTACCGGCCCAAAATAGCGCGATTTTCCCCGCTAGCGACCAGAAACTATGCGAATTTTGAAGCTGGCGGGCAAAAATCGCGATTTTCGCAGCTACCGGCCAAAAATAGCGCGATTTTCGACGCTAGCGGCCAAAAACCGTGCGATTTTCGCCGCTAGCGGCCAAAAATCGTCGAATTTTGCCGCTAGTGGCCAAAAATCGCGCGATTTTTGCCTCTAGGGGCCAGAAACTATGCGATTTTTGCAGCTTGCGGGCAAAAATAGCGCGATTTTCGCTGCTACTGGGCAAAAACCGCGCGATTTTCGCCGCTAGAGCCCAAAAACCATGCGATTTTCGCAGCTGGCGGGCAAGAATCGCGATTTTCGCCGCTACCGACCAAAAATAGCGCGATTTTCGCCGCTAGCGGGCAAAAACCGTGCGAATTTCGCCGCTATTGGCCAAAAATCGCACGATTTTCAACTCTAGCGGCCAGAAACTATGCGATTTTTGTAGCTTGCGGGCAAAAATAGCGCGATTTTCTCTGCTACCGGCCAAAAAGCGCGCGATTTTTGCCGCTAGCGCCCAAAAACCATGCGATTTTCGCAGCTGGCGGGCAAAAATCTCGATTTTCGCAGCTACCGACTAAAAATAGCGCGATTTTCGCCGCTAGCGGTCAAAAACTGTGCGAATTTCGCCGCTACCGGCGAAAAATCGCGCGATTTTCGCCGCTAGCGGCCAGAAACTGCGATTTTTGCAGCTGGCGGGTAAAAATCGCGCGAATTTCGCCGCTACCTGCCAAAAACCGCGCGATTTTCGCCGCTAGCGGCCAAAAACCATGCGATTTTCGCAGCTGGCGGGCAGAAATCGCGATTTTCGCCATTACCGGCCAAAAATAGCGCGATTTTCCCCGCTAGCGACCAGAAACTATGCGATTTTTGCAGATGGCGGGCAAAAATAGCGCGATTTTCGCCGCTACCGGCCGAAAACCGCGCGATTTTCGCCGCTAGCGGCCAAAAACCGTGCGATGTTCGCAGCTGGCGGGCAAAAATCGCGATTTTCGCCATTACCGGCCAAAAATAGCGCGATTTTCCCCGCTAGCGACCAGAAACTATGCGATTTTTGAAGCTTGCGGGCAAAAATAGCGCGATTTTCGCCGCTACCGGCCAAAAACCGCGCGATTTTCGCCGCTAGCGGCCAAAAACCGTGCGATTTTCGCAGCTGGCGGGCAAAAATCGCGATTTTCGCTGCTACCGGCCAAAAATAGCGCGATTTTCGACGCTAGCGGCCAAAACCGTGCGATTTTCGCAGCTGGCGGCCAAAAATCGTCGAATTTTGCCGCTAGTGGCCCAAAATCGCTCGATTTTCGCCTCTAGGGGCCAGAAACTATGCGATTTTTGCAGCTTGTGAGCAAAAATAACGCTATTTTCGCTGCTACTGGCCAAAAACCACGCGATTTTCGCCGCTAGAGCCCCAAAACCATGCGATTTTCGCAGCTGGCGGGCAAGAATCGCGATTTTCGCCGCTACCGGCCAAAAATAGCGCGATTTTCGCCGCTAGCGGCCAAAAACCGTACGATTTTCGCAGCTGGCGGGCAAAAATCGCGATTTTCGCCGCTACCGGCCAAAAATAGCGCGATTTTCGACGCATGCGGCCAAAAACCGTGCGATTTTCGCCGCTAGCGGGCAAAAATCGTTGAATTTTGCCGCTAGTGGCCAAAAATCGCGCGATTTTCGCCTGTAGGGGCCAGAAACTATGCAATTTTTACAGCTTGCGGGCAAAAATAGCGCGATTTTCGCCGCTACCGGCCAAAAATAGCGCGATTTTCACCGCTAGCGGCCAAAAACCGTCCGATTTTCGCAGCTGGCGGGCAAAAATCGCAATTTTCGCCGCTACCGGCCAAAAATAGCGCGATTTTCGCCCCTAGCGGGCAAAAACCGTTCGAATTTTGCCGCTATTGGCCAAAAATCGCGCGATTTTCGCCTCTAGCGGCCAGAAACTATGCGATTTTTGCAGCTTGCGGGCAAAAATAGCGCGATTTTCTCTGCTACAGGCCAAAAAGCGCGCGATTTTTGCCGCTAGCGGTCAAAAACCGTGCGATTTTCGCCGCTGGCGGGCAAAAATCGCGATTTTCGCCATTACCGGCCCAAAATAGCGCGATTTTCCCCGTTAGCGACCAGAAACTATGCGAATTTTGAAGCTGGCGGGCAAAAATCGCGATTTTCGCCGCTACCGGCCAAAAATAGCGCGATTTTCGACGCTAGCGGCCAAAAACCGTGCGATTTTCGCCGCTAGCGGCCAAAAATCGTCGAATTTTGCCGCTAGTGGCCAAAAATCGCGCGATTTTTGCCTCTAGGGGCCAGAAACTATGCGATTTTTGCAGCTTGCGGGCAAAAATAGCGCGATTTTCGCTGCTACTGGCCAAAAACCGCGCGATTTTCGCCGCTAGAGCCAAAAACCATGCGATTTTCGCAGCTGGCGGGCAAGAATCGCGATTTTCGCCGCTACCGACCAAAAATAGCGCGATTTTCGCCGCTAGCGGGCAAAAACCGTGCGAATTTCGCCGCTATTGGCCAAAAATCGCACGATTTTCATCTCTAGCGGCCAGAAACTATGCGATTTTAGTAGCTTGCGGGCAAAAATAGCGCGATTTTCTCTGCTACCGGCCAAAAAGCGCGCGATTTTTGCCGCTAGCGCCCAAAAACCATGCGATTTTCGCAGCTGGCGGGCAAAAATCTCGATTTTCGCAGCTACCGACCAAAAATAGCGCGATTTTCGCCGCTAGCGGCCAAAAACTGTGCGAATTTCGCCGCTACCGGCGAAAAATCGCGCGATTTTCGCCGCTAGCGGCCAGAAACTGCGATTTTTGCAGCTGGCGTGTAAAAATCGCGCGAATTTCGCCGCTACCTGCCAAAAACCGCGCGATTTTCGCCGCTAGCGGCCAAAAACCATGCGATTTTCGCAGCTGGCGGGCAGAAATCGCGATTTTCGCAATTACCGGCCAAAAATAGCGCGATTTTCCCCGCTAGCGACCAGAAACTATGCGATTTTTGCAGATGGCGGGCAAAAATAGCGCGATTTTCGCCGCTACCGGCCAAAACCGCGCGATTTTCGCCGCTAGCGGCCAAAAACCGTGCGATTTTCGCAGCTGGCGGGCAAAAATCGCGATTTTCGCTGCTACCGGCCAAAAATAGCGCGATTTTCGACGCTAGCGGCGAAAACCGTGCGATTTTCGCCGCTAGCGGCCAAAAATCGTCGAATTTTGCCGCTAGTGGCCAAAAATCGCTCGATTTTCGCCTCTAGGGGCCAGAAACTATGCGATTTTTGCAGCTTGTGAGCAAAAATAACGCTATTTTCGCTGCTACTGGCCAAAAACCACGCGATTTTCGCCGCTAGAGCCCAAAAACCATGCGATTTTCGCAGCTGGCGGGCAAGATTCGCGATTTTCGCCGCTACCGGCCAAAAATAGCGCGATTTTCGCCGCTAGCGGCAAAAAACCGTACGATTTTCGCAGCTGGCGGGCAAAAATCGCGATTTTCGCCACTACCGGCCAAAAATAGCGCGATTTTCGACGCATGCGGCCAAAAACCGTGCGATTTTCGCCGCTAGCGGCCAAAAATCGTTGAATTTTGCCGCTAGTGGCCAAAAATCGCGCGATTTTCGCCTGTAGGGGCCAGAAACTATGCAATTTTTACAGCTTGCGGGCAAAAATAGCGCGATTTTCGCCGCTACCGGCCAAAAATAGCGCGATTTTCACCGCTAGCGGCCAAAAACCGTCCGATTTTCGCAGCTGGCGGGCAAAAATCGCGATTTTCGCCGCTACCGGCCAAAAATAGCGCGATTTTCGCCGCTAGCGGGCAAAAACCGTGCGAATTTCGCCGCTATTGGCCAAAAATCGCGCGATTTTCGCCTCTAGCGGCCAGAAACTATGCGATTTTTGCAGCTTGCGGGCAAAAATAGCCAGATTTTCTCTGCTACAGGCCAAAAAGCGCGAGATTTTTGCCGCTAGCGGTCAAAAACCGTGCGATTTTCGCCGCTGGCGGGCAAAAATCGCGATTTTCGCCATTACCGGCCCAAAATAGCGCGATTTTCCCCACTAGCGACCAGAAACTATGCGAATTTTGAAGCTGGCGGGCAAAAATCGCGATTTTCGCCGCTACCGGCCAAAAATAGCGCGATTTTCGACGCTAGCGGCCAAAAACCGTGCGATTTTCGCCGCTAGCGGCCAAAAATCGTCGAATTTTGCCGCTAGTGGCCAAAAATCGCGCGATTTTTGCCTCTAGGGGCCAGAAACTATGCGATTTTTGCAGCTTGCGGGCAAAAATAGCGCGATTTTCGCTGCTACTGGGCAAAAACCGCGCGATTTTCGCCGCTAGAGCCCAAAAACCATGCGATTTTCGCAGCTGGCGGGCAAGAATCGCGATTTTCGCCGCTACCGACCAAAAATAGCGCGATTTTCGCCGCTAGCGGGCAAAAACCGTGCGAATTTCGCCGCTATTGGCCAAAAATCGCACGATTTTCATCTCTAGCGGCCAGAAACTATGCGATTTTTGTAGCTTGCGGGCAAAAATAGCGCGATTTTCTCTGCTACCGGCCAAAAAGCGCGCGATTTTTGCCGCTAGCGCCCAAAAACCATGCGATTTTCGCAGCTGGCGGGCAAAAATCTCGATTTTCGCAGCTACCGACTAAAAATAGCGCGATTTTCGCCGCTAGCGGCCAAAAACTGTGCGAATTTCGCCGCTACCGGCGAAAAATCGCGCGATTTTCGCCGCTAGCGGCCAGAAACTGCGATTTTTGCAGCTGGCGGGTAAAAATCGCGCGAATTTCGCCGCTACCTGCCAAAAACCGCGCGATTTTCGCCGCTAGCGGCCAAAAACCATGCGATTTTCGCAGCTGGCGGGCAGAAATCGCGATTTTCGCCATTACCGGCCAAAAATAGCGCGATTTTCCCCGCTAGCGACCAGAAACTATGCGATTTTTGCAGCTGGCGGGCAAAAATAGCGCGATTTTCGCCGCTACCGGCCAAAAACCGCGCGATTTTCGCCGCTAGCCGCCAAAAACCGTGCGATTTTCGCAGCTGGCGGGCAAAAATCGCGATTTTCGCTGCTACCGGCCAAAAATAGCGCGATTTTCGACGCTAGCGGCCAAAACCGTGCGATTTTCGCAGCTGGCGGCCAAAAATCGTCGAATTTTGCCGCTAGTGGCCAAAAATCGCTCGATTTTCGCCTCTAGGGGCCAGAAACTATGCGATTTTTGCAGCTTGTGAGCAAAAATAACGCTATTTTCGCTGCTACTGGCCAAAAACCACGCGATTTTCGCCGCTAGAGCCCAAAAACTATGCGATTTTCGCAGCTGGCGGGCAAGAATCGCGATTTTCGCCGCTACCGGCCAAAAATAGCGCGATTTTCGCCGCTAGCGGCCAAAAACCGTACGATTTTCGCAGCTGGCGGGCAAAAATCGCGATTTTCGCCGCTACCGGCCAAAAATAGCGCGATTTTCGACGCATGCGGCCAAAAACCGTGCGATTTTCGCCGCTAGCGGCCAAAAATCGTTGAATTTTGCCGCTAGTGGCCAAAAATCGCGCGATTTTCGCCTGTAGGGGCCAGAAACTATGCAATTTTTACAGCTTGCGGGCAAAAATAGCGCGATTTTCGCCGCTACCGGCCAAAAATAGCGCGATTTTCACCGCTAGTGGCCTAAAACCGTCCGATTTTCGCAGCTGGCGGGCAAAAATCGCGATTTTCATCGCTACCGGCCAAAAATAGCGCGATTTTCGCCGCTAGCGGGCAAAAACCGTGCGAATTTCGCCGCTATTGGCCAAAAATCGCGCGATTTTCGCCTCTAGCGGCCAGAAACTATGCGATTTTTGCAGCTTGCGGGCAAAAATAGCGCGATTTTCTCTGCTACAGGCCAAAAAGCGCGCGATTTTTGCCGCTAGCGGTCAAAAACCGTGCGATTTTCGCCGCTGGCGGGCAAAAATCGCGATTTTCGCCATTACCGGCCCAAAATAGCGCGATTTTCCCCGCTAGCGACCAGAAACTATGCAAATTTTGAAGCTGGCGGGCAAAAATCGCGATTTTCGCCGCTACCGGCCAAAAATAGCGCGATTTTCGACGCTAGCGGCCAAAAACCGTGCGATTTTCGCCGCTAGCGGCCAAAAATCGTCGAATTTTGCCGCTAGTGGCCAAAAATCGCGCGATTTTTGCCTCTAGGGGCCAGAAACTATGCGATTTTTGCAGCTTGCGGGCAAAAATAGCGCGATTTTCGCTGCTACTGGCCAAAAACCGCGCGATTTTCGCCGCTAGAGCCCAAAAACCATGCGATTTTCGCAGCTGGCGGGCAAGAATTGCGATTTTCGCCGCTACCGACCAAAAATAGCGCGATTTTCGCCGCTAGCGGGCAAAAACCGTGCGAATTTCGCCGCTATTGGCCAAAAATCGCGCGATTTTCGCCTCTAGCGGCCAGAAACTATGCGATTTTTGCAGCTTGCGGGCAAAAATAGCCCGATTTTCTCTGCTACAGGCCAAAAAGCGCGCGATTTTTGCCGCTAGCGGTCAAAAACCGTGCCATTTTCGCCGCTGGCGGGCAAAAATCGCGATTTTCGCCATTACCGGCCCAAAATAGCGCGATTTTCCCCGCTAGCGACCAGAAACTATGCGAATTTTGAAGCTGGTGGGCAAAAATCGCGATTTTCAACGCTACCGGCCAAAAATAGCGCGATTTTCGACGCTAGCGGCCAAAAACCGTTCGATTTTCGCCGCTAGCGGCCAAAAATCGTCGAATTTTGCCGCTAGTGGCCAAAAATCGCGCGATTTTTGCCTCTAGGGGCCAGAAACTATGCGATTTTTGCAGCTTGCGGGCAAAAATAGCGCGATTTTCGCTGCTACTGGGCAAAAACCGCGCGATTTTCGCCGCTAGAGCCCAAAAACCATGCGATTTTCGCAGCTGGCGGGCAAGAATCGCGATTTTCGCCGCTACCGACCAAAAATAGCGCGATTTTCGCCGCTAGCGGGCAAAAACCGTGCGAATTTCGCCGCTATTGGCCAAAAATCGCACGATTTTCATCTCTAGCGGCCAGAAACTATGCGATTTTTGTAGCTTGCGGGCAAAAATAGCGCGATTTTCTCTGCTACCGGCCAAAAAGCGCGCGATTTTTGCCGCTAGCGCCCAAAAACCATGCGATTTTCGCAGCTGGCGGGCAAAAATCTCGATTTTCGCAGCTACCGACTAAAAATAGCGCGATTTTCGCCGCTAGCGGTCAAAAACTGTGCGAATTTCGCCGCTACCGGCGAAAAATCGCGCGATTTTCGCCGCTAGCGACCAGAAACTGCGATTTTTGCAGCTGGCGGGTAAAAATCGCGCGAATTTCGCCGCTACCTGCCAAAAACCGCGCGATTTTCGCCGCTAGCGGCCAAAAACCATGCGATTTTCGCAGCTGGCGGGCAGAAATCGCGATTTTCGCCATTACCGGCCAAAAATAGCGCGATTTTCCCCGCTAGCGACCAGAAACTATGCGATTTTTGCAGCTGGCGGGCAAAAATAGCGCGATTTTCGCCGCTACCGGCCGAAAACCGCGCGATTTTCGCCGCTAGCGGCCAAAAACCGTGCGATTTTCGCAGCTGGCGGGCAAAAATCGCAATTTTCGCCATTACCGGCCAAAAATATCGCGATTTTCCCCGCTAGCGACCAGAAACTATGCGATTTTTGCAGCTGGCGGGCAAAAATAGCGCGATTTTCGCCGCTACCGGCCAAAAACCGCGCGATTTTCGCCGCTAGCGGCCAAAAACCGTGCGATTTTCGCAGCTGGCGGGCAAAAATCGCGATTTTCGCTGCTACCGGCCAAAAATAGCGCGATTTTCGACGCTAGCGGCCAAAACCGTGCGATTTTCGCAGCTGGCGGCCAAAAATCGTCGAATTTTGCCGCTAGTGGCCAAAAATCGCTCGATTTTCGCCTCTAGGGGCCAGAAACTATGCGATTTTTGCAGCTTGTGAGCAAAAATAACGCTATTTTCGCTGCTACTGGCCAAAAACCACGCGATTTTCGCCGCTAGAGCCCAAAAACCATGCGATTTTCGCAGCTGGCGGGCAAGAATCGCGATTTTCGCCGCTACCGGCCAAAAATAGCGCGATTTTCGCCGCTAGCGGCCAAAAACCGTACGATTTTCGCAGCTGGCGGGCAAAAATCGCGATTTTCGCCGCTACCGGCCAAAAATAGCGCGATTTTCGACGCATGCGGCCAAAAACCGTGCGATTTTCGCCGCTAGCGGCCAAAAATCTTTGAATTTTGCCGCTAGTGGCCAAAAATCGCGCGATTTTCGCCTGTAGGGGCCAGAAACTATGCAATTTTTACAGCTTGCGGACAAATATAGCGCGATTTTCGCCGCTACCGGCCAAAAATAGCGCGATTTTCACCGCTAGCGGCCAAAAACCGTCCGATTTTCGCAGCTGGCGGGCAAAAATCGCGATTTTCGCCGCTACCGGCCAAAAAGAGCGCGATTTTCGCCGCTAGCGGGCAAAAACCGTGCGAATTTCGCCGCTATTGGCCAAAAATCGCGCGATTTTCGCCTCTAGCGGCCAGAAACTATGCGATTTTTGCAGCTTGCGGGCAAAAATAGCGCGATTTTCTCTGCTACAGGCCAAAAAGCGCGCGATTTTTGCCGCTAGCGGTCAAAAACCGTGCGATTTTCGCCGCTGGCGGGCAAAAATCGCGATTTTCGCTATTACCGGCCCAAAATAGCGCGATTTTCCCCGCTAGCGACCAGAAACTATGCGAATTTTGAAGCTGGGGGGCAAAAATCGCGATTTTCGCCGCTACCGGCCAAAAATAGCGCGATTTTCGACGCTAGCGGCCAAAAACCGTGCGATTTTCGCCGCTAGCGGCCAAAAATCGTCGAATTTTGCCGCTAGTGGCCAAAAATCGCGCGATTTTTGCCTCTAGGGGCCAGAAACTATGCGATTTTTGCAGCTTGCGGGCAAAAATAGCGCGATTTTCGCTGCTACTGGCCAAAAACCGCGCGATTTTCGCCGCTAGAGCCCAAAAACCATGCGATTTTCGCAGCTGGCGGGGGAGAATCGCGATTTTCGCAGCTACCGGCCAAAAACCGTGCGAATTTCGCCGCTAGCTGCGATATATCGCGCGATTTTCGACGCTAGCTGCCAGAAACTGCGATTTTTGCACCTGGCGGGTAAAAATCGCGCGAATTTCGCCGCTACCTGCCAAAAACAGCGCGATTTTCGCCGCTAGCGGCCAAAAACCATGCGATTTTCGCAGCTGGCGGGCAAGAATCGCGATTTTCGCCGCTACCGGCCAAAAATAGCGCGATTTTCGCCGTTAACGGCCAAAAACCGTGCGATTTTCGCAGCTGGCGGGACCAAATCGCGATTTTCGCCGCTACCGGCCAAAAATAGCGCGATTTTCGACGCTACCGGCCAAAAACCGTGCGATTTTTGCAGTTGGCGGGTAAAAATCGCGCGAATTTCGCCGCTACCTGCCAAAAACCGCGCGATTTTCGCCGCTAGCGGCCAAAAACCATGCGATTTTCGCAGCTGGCTGGCAAAAATCGCGATTTTTGCCGCTACCGGTCAAAAATAGCGCGATTTTTGCCGCAAGCGACCAGAAACTTTGCGATTTTTGCAGTTGGCGGGCAAAAATCGCGATTTTCGCCGCTACCGGCCAAAAATAGCGCGATTTTCGACGCTAGCGGCCAAAAACCGTGCGATTTTCGCCGCTAGCGGCCAAAAATCTTTGAATTTTGCCGCTAGTGGCCAAAAATCGCGCGATTTTCACCTGTAGGGGCCAGAAACTATGCAATTTTTGCAGCTTGCGGGCAAAAATAGCGCGATTTTCGCTGCTACTGGCCAAAAACCGCGCGATTTTCGCCGCTAGAGCCCAAAAACCATGCGATTTTCGCAGCTGGCATGCAAAAATCGCGATTTTCGACGCTAGAGCCCAAAAACCGTGCGATTTTCGCAGCTGGCGGGCAAAAATCGCGATTTTCGCCGCTACCGGCCAAAAAGAGTGCGATTTTCGCCGCTAGCGGCCAGAAACTATGCGATTTTTGCAGCTTGCGGGCAAAAATAGTGCGATTTTCTCTGCTACCGGCCAAAAAGCGTGCGATTTTTGCCGCTAGCGCCCTAAAACCAAGCGATTTTCGCAGCTGGCGGGCAAAAATCGCGATTTTCGCAGCTACCGACCAAAAATAGCGCGATTTTCGCCCCTAGCGGCCAAAAACTGTGCGAATTCCGCCGCTAGCGGGTAAAAATCGAGCGATTTTCGCCGCTAGCGGCCAAAAACTGTGCGAATTCCGCCGCTAGCGGGTAAAAATCGAGTGATTTTCGCCGCTAGCGGCCAGAAACTGCGATTTTTGCAGCTGGCGGGTAAAAATCGCGCGAATTTCGCCGCTACCTGCCAAAAACCGCGCGATTTTCGCCGCTAGCGCCCAAAAACCATGCGATTTTCGCAGCTGGCGGGCAAAAATCTCGATTTTCGCAGCTACCGACCAATAATAGCGCGATTTTCGCCGCAAGCGGCCAAAAACTGTGCGAATTTCGCCGCTACCGGCGAAAAATCGCGCGATTTTCGCCGCTAGCGGCCAGAAACTGCGATTTTTGCAGCTGGCGGGTAAAAATCGCGCGAATTTCGCCGCTACCTGCCATAAACCGCGCGATTTTCGCCGCTAGCGGCCAAAAACTATGCGATTTTCGCAGCTGGCGGGGCAAAAATCGCGATTTTCGACGCTACCGGTCAAAATTAGCGCGATTTTCGCCGCTAGTGACCAGAAACTATGCGATTTTTGCAGCTGGCGGGCAAAATTCGCCATTTTCGCCGCTACCGGCCGAAAACCGCGCGATTTTCGCCGCTAGCGGCCAAAAACCGTGCGATTTTCGCACCTGGCGGGCAAAAATCGCGATTTTCGCCATTACCGGCCAAAAATAGCGCGATTTTCCCAGCTAGCGACCAGAAACTATGCGATTTTTGCAGCTGGCGGGCAAAAATAGCGCGATTTTCGCCGCTACCGGCCGAAAACCGCGCGATTTTCGCCGCTAGCGGCCAAAAACCGTGCGATTTTCGCACCTGGCGGGCAAAAATCGCGATTTTCGCCATTACCGGCCAAAAATAGCGCGATTTTCCCAGCTAGCGACCAGAAACTATGCGATTTTTGCAGCTGGCGGGCAAAAATAGCGCGATTTTCGCCGCTACCGGCCAAAAACCGCGCGATATTCGCCGCTAGCGGCCAAAAATCGTCGAATTTTGCCGCTAGTGGCCAAAAATCGCGAGATTTTTGCCTCTAGGGGCCAGAAACTATGCGATTTTTGCAGCTTGCGGGCAAAAATAGCGCGATTTTCGCTGCTACTGGCCAAAAACCGCGCGATTTTCGCCGCTAGAACCCAAAAACCATGCGAGTTTCGCAGCTGGCGGGCAAGAATCGCGATTTTCGCCGCTACCGGCCAAAAATAGCGCGATTTTCGCCGCTAGCGGCCAAAAACCGTGCGATTTTCGCAGCTGGCGGGCAAAAATCACGATTTTCGCCGCTACCGGCCAAAAATAGCGCGATTTTCGCCGCTAGCGGCCAAAAACCGTGCGAATTTCGCCGCTATTGGCCAAAAATCGAGCGATTTTCGATTCTAGCGGCCAGAAACTATGCGATTTTTGCAGCTTGCGGGCAAAAATAGCGCGATTTTCTCTGCTACCGTCCAAAAACCGCGCGATTTTTGCCGCTAGCGCCCAAAAACCATGCGATTTTCGCCGCTGGCGGGCAAAAATCGCGATTTTCGCAGCTACCGGCCAAAAACCGTGCGAATTTCGCCGCTAGCTGCGATATATCGCGCGATTTTCGACGCTAGCTGCCAGAAACTGCGATTTTTGCACCTGGCGGGTAAAAATCGCGCGAATTTCGCCGCTACCTGCCAAAAACAGCGCGATTTTCGCCGCTAGCGGCCAAAAACCATGCGATTTTCGCAGCTGGCGGGCAAAAATCGCGATTTTCGTCGCTACCAGTCAAAAATAGCGCGATTTTTGCCGCTAGCGACCAGAAACTATACGATTTTTGCAGCTGGCGGGCAAAAGTCGCGATTTTCGCCGCTACCGGCCAAAAATGGTGCGATTTTCGCCGCTAGCGGCCAAAAACCGTGCGATTTTCGCCGCTGGCGGGAAAAATCGCGATTTTCTCCATTACCGGCCAAAAATAGCGCGATTTTCCCCGCTAGCGACCAGAAACTATGCGATTTTTGCAGCTGGCGGGCAAAAATAGCGCGATTTTCGCCGCTACCGGCCAAACACCGCGCGATTTCCGCCGCTAGCGGCCAAAAACCGTGCGATTTTCGCAGCTGGCGGGTAAAAATCGCGATTTTCGCCGCTACCGGCCAAAAATAGCGCGATTTTCGACGCTAGCGGCCAAAAACCGTGCAATTTTCGCCGCTAGCGGCCAAAAATCGTCGAGTTTTGCCGCTAGTGGCCAAAAATCGCGCGATTTTTGCCTCTAGGGGCCAGAAACTATGCGATTTTTGCAGCTTGCGGGCAAAAATAGCGCGATTTTCGCTGCTACTGGCCAAAAACCACGCGATTTTCGCCGCTAGAGCCCAAAAACCATGCGATTTTCGCAGCTGGCGGGCAAGAATCGCGAATTTCGCCGCTACCGGCAAAAAATAGCGCGATTTTCGCCGCTAGCGGGCAAAAACCGTGCGAATTTCGCCGCTATTGGCCAAAAATCGCGCGATTTTCATCTCTAGCGGCCAGAAACTATGCGATTTTTGTAGCTTGCGGGCAAAAATAGCGCGATTTTCTCTGCTACCGGCCAAAAAGCGCGCGCTTTTTGGCGCTAGCGCCCCAAAACCATGCGATTTTCGCAGCTGGCGGGCAAGAATCGCGATTTTCGCCGCTACCGGCCAAAAATAGCGCGATTTTCGCCGCTAGCGGCCAAAAACCGTACGATTTTCGCAGCTGGCGGGCAAAAATCGCGATTTTCGCCGCTACCGGCCAAAAATAGCGCGATTTTCGCCGCTAGCGGGCAAAAACCGTGCGAATTTCGCCGCTATTGGCCAAAAATCGCGCGATTTTCGCCTCTAGCGGCCAGAAACTATGCGATTTTTGCAGCTTGCGGGCAAAAATAGCCCGATTTTCTCTGCTACAGGCCAAAAAGCGCGAGATTTTTGCCGCTAGCGGTCAAAAACCGTGCGATTTTCGCCGCTGGCGGGCAAAAATCGCGATTTTCGCCATTACCGGCCCAAAATAGCGCGATTTTCCCCGCTAGCGACCAGAAACTATGCGAATTTTGAAGCTGGCGGGCAAAAATCGCGATTTTCGCCGCTACCGGCCAAAAATACCGCGATTTTCGACGCTAGCGGCCAAAAACCGTGCGATTTTCGCCGCTAGCGGCCAAAAATCGTCGAATTTTGCCGCTAGTGGCCAAAAATCGCGCGATTTTTGCCTCTAGGGGCCAGAAACTATGCGATTTTTGCAGCTTGCGGGCAAAAATAGCGCGATTTTCGCTGCTACTGGGCAAAAACCGCGCGATTTTCGCCGCTAGAGCCCAAAAACCATGCGATTTTTGCAGCTGGCGGGCAAGAATCGCGATTTTCGCCGCTACCGACCAAAAATAGCGCGATTTTCGCCGCTAGCGGGCAAAAACCGTGCGAATTTCGCCGCTATTGGCCAAAAATCGCACGATTTTCATCTCTAGCGGCCAGAAACTATGCGATTTTTGTAGCTTGCGGGCAAAAATAGCGCGATTTTCTCTGCTACCGGCCAAAAAGCGCGCGATTTTTGCCGCTAGCGCCCAAAAACCATGCGATTTTCGCAGCTGGCGGGCAAAAATCTCGATTTTCGCAGCTACCGACTAAAAATAGCGCGATTTTCGCCGCTAGCGGCCAAAAACTGTGCGAATTTCGCCGCTACCGGCGAAAAATCGCGCGATTTTCGCCGCTAGCGACCAGAAACTGCGATTTTTGCAGCTGGCGGGTAAAAATCGCGCGAATTTCGCCGCTACCTGCCAAAAACCGCGCGATTTTCGCCGCTAGCGGCCAAAAACCATGCGATTTTCGCAGCTGGCGGGCAGAAATCGCGATTTTCGCCATTACCGGCCAAAAATAGCGCGATTTTCCCCGCTAGCGACCAGAAACTATGCGATTTTTGCAGCTGGCGGGCAAAAATAGCGCGATTTTCGCCGCTACCGGCCGAAAACCGCGCGATTTTCGCCGCTAGCGGCCAAAAACCGTGCGATTTTCGCAGCTGGCGGGCAAAAATCGCAATTTTCGCCATTACCGGCCAAAAATATCGCGATTTTCCCCGCTAGCGACCAGAAACTATGCGATTTTTGCAGCTGGCGGGCAAAAATAGCGCGATTTTCGCCGCTACCGGCCAAAAACCGCGCGATTTTCGCCGCTAGCGGCCAAAAACCGTGCGATTTTCGCAGCTGGCGGGCAAAAATCGCGATTTTCGCTGCTACCGGCCAAAAATAGCGCGATTTTCGACGCTAGCGGCCAAAACCGTGCGATTTTCGCAGCTGGCGGCCAAAAATCGTCGAATTTTGCCGCTAGTGGCCAAAAATCGCTCGATTTTCGCCTCTAGGGGCCAGAAACTATGCGATTTTTGCAGCTTGTGAGCAAAAATAACGCTATTTTCGCTGCTACTGGCCAAAAACCACGCGATTTTCGCCGCTAGAGCCCAAAAACCATGCGATTTTCGCAGCTGGCGGGCAAGAATCGCGATTTTCGCCGCTACCGGCCAAAAATAGCGCGATTTTCGCCGCTAGCGGCCAAAAACCGTACGATTTTCGCAGCTGGCGGGCAAAAATCGCGATTTTCGCCGCTACCGGCCAAAAATAGCGCGATTTTCGACGCATGCGGCCAAAAACCGTGCGATTTTCGCCGCTAGCGGCCAAAAATCTTTGAATTTTGCCGCTAGTGGCCAAAAATCGCGCGATTTTCGCCTGTAGGTGCCAGAAACTATGCAATTTTTACAGCTTGCGGACAAATATAGCGCGATTTTCGCCGCTACCGGCCAAAAATAGCGCGATTTTCACCGCTAGCGGCCAAAAACCGTCCGATTTTCGCAGCTGGCGGGCAAAAATCGCGATTTTCGCCGCTACCGGCCAAAAAGAGCGCGATTTTCGCCGCTAGCGGGCAAAAACCGTGCGAATTTCGCCGCTATTGGCCAAAAATCGCGCGATTTTCGCCTCTAGCGGCCAGAAACTATGCGATTTTTGCAGCTTGCGGGCAAAAATAGCGCGATTTTCTCTGCTACAGGCCAAAAAGCGCGCGATTTTTGCCGCTAGCGGTCAAAAACCGTGCGATTTTCGCCGCTGGCGGGCAAAAATCGCGATTTTCGCTATTACCGGCCCAAAATAGCGCGATTTTCCCCGCTAGCGACCAGAAACTATGCGAATTTTGAAGCTGGGGGGCAAAAATCGCGATTTTCGCCGCTACCGGCCAAAAATAGCGCGATTTTCGACGCTAGCGGCCAAAAACCGTGCGATTTTCGCCGCTAGCGGCCAAAAATCGTCGAATTTTGCCGCTAGTGGCCAAAAATCGCGCGATTTTTGCCTCTAGGGGCCAGAAACTATGCGATTTTTGCAGCTTGCGGGCAAAAATAGCGCGATTTTCGCTGCTACTGGCCAAAAACCGCGCGATTTTCGCCGCTAGAGCCCAAAAACCATGCGATTTTCGCAGCTGGCGGGGGAGAATCGCGATTTTCGCCGCTACCGACCAAAAATAGCGCGATTTTCGCCGCTAGCGGGCAAAAACCGTGCGAATTTCGCCGCTATTGGCCAAAAATCGCACGATTTTCATCTCTAGCGGCCAGAAACTATGCGATTTTTGTAGCTTGCGGGCAAAAATAGCGCGATTTTCTCTGCTACCGGCCAAAAAGCGCGCGATTTTGCCGCTAGCGCCCAAAAACCATGCGATTTTCGCAGCTGGCGGGCAAAAATCTCGATTTTCGCAGCTACCGACTAAAAATAGCGCGATTTTCGCCGCTAGCGGCCAAAAACTGTGCGAATTTCGCCGCTACCGGCGAAAAATCGCGCGATTTTCGCCGCTAGCGGCCAGAAACTGCGATTTTTGCAGCTGGCGGGTAAAAATCGCGCGAATTTCGCCGCTACCTGCCAAAAACCGCGCGATTTTCGCCGCTAGCGGCCAAAAACCATGCGATTTTCGCAGCTGGCGGGCAAAAATCGCGATTTTCGCCATTACCGGCCAAAAATAGCGCGATTTTCCCCGCTAGCGACCAGAAACTATGCGATTTTTGCAGCTTGCGGGCAAAAATAGCGCGATTTTCTCTGCTACCGGCCAATAAGCGCGCGATTTTTGCCGCTAGCGCCCAAAAACCATGCGATTTTCGCAGCTGGCGGACAAAAATCTCGATTTTCGCAGCTACCGACCAAAAATAGCGCGATTTTCGCCGCTAGCGGCCAAAAACTGTGCGAATTTCGCCGCTACCGGCGAAAAATCGCGCGATTTTCGCCGCTAGCGGCCAGAAACTGCGATTTTTGCAGCTGGCGGGTAAAAATCGCGCGAATTTCGCCGCTACCTGCCAAAAACCGCGCGATTTTCGCCGCTAGCGGCCAAAAACCATGCGATTTTCGCAGCTGGCTTGCAGAAATCGCGATTTTCGCCATTACCGGCCAAAAATAGCGCGATTTTCCCCGCTAGCGACCAGAAACTATGCGATTTTTGCAGATGGCGGGCAAAAATAGCGCGATTTTCGCCGCTACCGGCCGAAAACCGCGCGATTTTCGCCGCTAGCGGCCAAAAACCGTGCGATTTTCGCAGCTGGCGGGCAAAAATCGCGATTTTCGCCATTACCGGCCAAAAATAGCGCGATTTTCCCCGCTAGCGACCAGAAACTATGCGATTTTTGCAGCTGGCGGGCAAAAATAGCGCGATTTTCGCCGCTACCGGCCAAAAACCGCGCGATTTTCGCCGCTAGCGGCCAAAAACCGTGCGATTTTCGCAGCTGGCGGGCAAAAATCGCTATTTTCGCTGCTACCGGCCAAAAATAGAGCGATTTTCGACGCTAGCGGCCAAAACCGTGCGATTTTCGCAGCTGGTGGCCAAAAATCGTCGAATTTTGCCGCTAGTGGCCAAAAATCGCTCGATTTTCGCCTCTAGGGGCCAGAAACTATGCGATTTTTGCAGCTTGTGAGCAAAAATAACGCTATTTTCGCTGCTACTGGCCAAAAACCACGCGATTTTCGCCGCTAGAGCCCAAAAACCATGCGATTTTCGCAGCTGGCGGGCAAGAATCGCGATTTTCGCCGCTACCGGCCAAAAATAGCGCGATTTTCGACGCATGCGGCCAAAAACCGTGCGATTTTCGCCGCTAGCGGCCAAAAACCGTACGATTTTCGCAGCTGGCGGGCAAAAATCGCGATTTTCGCCGCTACCGGCCAAAAATAGCGCGATTTTCGACGCATGCGGCCAAAAACCGTGCGATTTTCGCCGCTAGCGGCCAAAAATCGTTGAATTTTGCCGCTAGTGGCCAAAAATCGCGCGATTTTCGCCTGTAGGGGCCAGAAACTATGCAATTTTTACAGCTTGCGGGCAAAAATAGCGCGATTTTCGCCGCTACCGGCCAAAAATAGCGCGATTTTCACCGCTAGCGGCCAAAAACCGTCCGATTTTCGCAGCTGGCGGGCAAAAATCGCGATTTTCGCCGCTACCGGCCAAAAATAGCGCGATTTTCGCCGCTAGCGGGCAAAAACCGTGCGAATTTCGCCGCTATTGGCCAAAAATCGCGCGATTTTCGCCTCTAGCGGCCAGAAACTATGCGATTTTTGCAGCTTGCGGGCAAAAATAGCGCGATTTTCTCAGCTACAGGCCAAAAAGCGCGCGATTTTTGCCGCTAGCGGTCAAAAGCCGTGCGATTTTCGCCGCTGGCGGGCAAAAATCGCGATTTTCGCCATTACCGGCCCAAAATAGCGCGATTTTCCCCGCTAGCGACCAGAAACTATGCGAATTTTGAAGCTGGCGGGCAAAAATCGCGATTTTCGCCGCTACCGGCCAAAAATAGCGCGATTTTCGACGCTAGCGGCCAAAAACCGTGCGATTTTCGCCGCTAGCGGCCAAAAATCGTCGAATTTTGCCGCTAGTGGCCAAAAATCCCGCGATTTTTGCCTCTACGGGGCCAGAAACTATGCGATTTTTGCAGCTTGCGGGCAAAAATAGCGCGATTTTCGCTGCTACTGGCCAAAAACCGCGCGATTTTCGCCGCTAGAGCCCAAAAACCATGCGATTTTCGCAGCTGGCGGGCAAGAATCGCGATTTTCGCCGCTACCGACCAAAAATAGCGCGATTTTCGCCGCTAGCGGGCAAAAACCGTGCGAATTTCGCCGCTATTGGCCAAAAATCGCGCGATTTTCGCCTCTAGCGGCCAGAAACTATGCGATTTTTGCAGCTTGCGGGCAAAAATAGCCCGATTTTCTCTGCTACAGGCCAAAAAGCGCGCGATTTTTGCCGCTAGCGGTCAAAAACCGTGCGATTTTCGCCGCTGGCGGGCAAAAATCGCGATTTTCGCCATTACCGGCCCAAAATAGCGCGATTTTCCCCGCTAGCGACCAGAAACTATGCGAATTTTGAAGCTGGCGGGCAAAAATCGCGATTTTCGCAGCTACCGGCCAAAAATAGCGCGATTTTCGACGCTAGCGGCCAAAAACCGTGCGATTTTCGCCGCTAGCGGCCAAAAATCGTCGAATTTTGCCGCTAGTGGCCAAAAATCGCGCGATTTTTGCCTCTAGGGGCCAGAAACTATGCGATTTTTGCAGCTTGCGGGCAAAAATAGCGCGATTTTCGCTGCTACTGGGCAAAAACCGCGCGATTTTCGCCGCTAGAGCCCAAAAACCATGCGATTTTCGCAGCTGGCGGGCAAGAATCGCGATTTTCGCCGCTACCGACCAAAAATAGCGCGATTTTCGCCGCTAGCGGGCAAAAACCGTGCGAATTTCGCCGCTATTGGCCAAAAATCGCACGATTTTCAACTCTAGCGGCCAGAAACTATGCGATTTTTGTAGCTTGCGGGCAAAAATAGCGCGATTTTCTCTGCTACCGGCCAAAAAGCGCGCGATTTTTGCCGCTAGCGCCCAAAAACCATGCGATTTTCGCAGCTGGCGGGCAAAAATCTCGATTTTCGCAGCTACCGACTAAAAATAGCGCGATTTTCGCCGCTAGCGGTCAAAAACTGTGCGAATTTCGCCGCTACCGGCGAAAAATCGCGCGATTTTCGCCGCTAGCGGCCAGAAACTGCGATTTTTGCAGCTGGCGGGTAAAAATCGCGCGAATTTCGCCGCTACCTGCCAAAAACCGCGCGATTTTCGCCGCTAGCGGCCAAAAACCATGCGATTTTCGCAGCTGGCGGGCAGAAATCGCGATTTTCGCCATTACCGGCCAAAAATAGCGCGATTTTCCCCGCTAGCGACCAGAAACTATGCGATTTTTGCAGATGGCGGGCAAAAATAGCGCGATTTTCGCCGCTACCGGCCGAAAACCGCGCGATTTTCGCCGCTAGCGGCCAAAAACCGTGCGATGTTCGCAGCTGGCGGGCAAAAATCGCGATTTTCGCCATTACCGGCCAAAAATAGCGCGATTTTCCCCGCTAGCGACCAGAAACTATGCGATTTTTGCAGCTTGCGGGCAAAAATAGCGCGATTTTCGCCGCTACCGGCCAAAAACCGCGCGATTTTCGCCGCTAGCGGCCAAAAACCGTGCGATTTTCGCAGCTGGCGGGCAAAAATCGCGATTTTCGCTGCTACCGGCCAAAAATAGCGCGATTTTCGACGCTAGCGGCCAAAACCGTGCGATTTTCGCAGCTGGCGGCCAAAAATCGTCGAATTTTGCCGCTAGTGGCCCAAAATCGCTCGATTTTCGCCTCTAGGGGCCAGAAACTATGCGATTTTTGCAGCTTGTGAGCAAAAATAACGCTATTTTCGCTGCTACTGGCCAAAAACCACGCGATTTTCGCCGCTAGAGCCCCAAAACCATGCGATTTTCGCAGCTGGCGGGCAAGAATCGCGATTTTCGCCGCTACCGGCCAAAAATAGCGCGATTTTCGCCGCTAGCGGCCAAAAACCGTACGATTTTCGCAGCTGGCGGGCAAAAATCGCGATTTTCGCCGCTACCGGCCAAAAATAGCGCGATTTTCGACGCATGCGGCCAAAAACCGTGCGATTTTCGCCGCTAGCGGGCAAAAATCGTTGAATTTTGCCGCTAGTGGCCAAAAATCGCGCGATTTTCGCCTGTAGGGGCCAGAAACTATGCAATTTTTACAGCTTGCGGGCAAAAATAGCGCGATTTTCGCCGCTACCGGCCAAAAATAGCGCGATTTTCACCGCTAGCGGCCAAAAACCGTCCGATTTTCGCAGCTGGCGGGCAAAAATCGCAATTTTCGCCGCTACCGGCCAAAAATAGCGCGATTTTCGCCCCTAGCGGGCAAAAACCGTTCGAATTTTGCCGCTATTGGCCAAAAATCGCGCGATTTTCGCCTCTAGCGGCCAGAAACTATGCGATTTTTGCAGCTTGCGGGCAAAAATAGCGCGATTTTCTCTGCTACAGGCCAAAAAGCGCGCGATTTTTGCCGCTAGCGGTCAAAAACCGTGCGATTTTCGCCGCTGGCGGGCAAAAATCGCGATTTTCGCCATTACCGGCCCAAAATAGCGCGATTTTCCCCGTTAGCGACCAGAAACTATGCGAATTTTGAAGCTGGCGGGCAAAAATCGCGATTTTCGCCGCTACCGGCCAAAAATAGCGCGATTTTCGACGCTAGCGGCCAAAAACCGTGCGATTTTCGCCGCTAGCGGCCAAAAATCGTCGAATTTTGCCGCTAGTGGCCAAAAATCGCGCGATTTTTGCCTCTAGGGGCCAGAAACTATGCGATTTTTGCAGCTTGCGGGCAAAAATAGCGCGATTTTCGCTGCTACTGGCCAAAAACCGCGCGATTTTCGCCGCTAGAGCCAAAAACCATGCGATTTTCGCAGCTGGCGGGCAAGAATCGCGATTTTCGCCGCTACCGACCAAAAATAGCGCGATTTTCGCCGCTAGCGGGCAAAAACCGTGCGAATTTCGCCGCTATTGGCCAAAAATCGCACGATTTTCATCTCTAGCGGCCAGAAACTATGCGATTTTAGTAGCTTGCGGGCAAAAATAGCGCGATTTTCTCTGCTACCGGCCAAAAAGCGCGCGATTTTTGCCGCTAGCGCCCAAAAACCATGCGATTTTCGCAGCTGGCGGGCAAAAATCTCGATTTTCGCAGCTACCGACCAAAAATAGCGCGATTTTCGCCGCTAGCGGCCAAAAACTGTGCGAATTTCGCCGCTACCGGCGAAAAAATCGCGCGATTTTCGCCGCTAGCGGCCAGAAACTGCGATTTTTGCAGCTGGCGTGTAAAAATCGCGCGAATTTCGCCGCTACCTGCCAAAAACCGCGCGATTTTCGCCGCTAGCGGCCAAAAAACCATGCGATTTTCGCAGCTGGCGGGCAGAAATCGCGATTTTCGCAATTACCGGCCAAAAATAGCGCGATTTTCCCCGCTAGCGACCAGAAACTATGCGATTTTTGCAGATGGCGGGCAAAAATAGCGCGATTTTCGCCGCTACCGGCCAAAACCGCGCGATTTTCGCCGCTAGCGGCCAAAAACCGTGCGATTTTCGCAGCTGGCGGGCAAAAATCGCGATTTTCGCTGCTACCGGCCAAAAATAGCGCGATTTTCGACGCTAGCGGCGAAAACCGTGCGATTTTCGCCGCTAGCGGCCAAAAATCGTCGAATTTTGCCGCTAGTGGCCAAAAATCGCTCGATTTTCGCCTCTAGGGGCCAGAAACTATGCGATTTTTGCAGCTTGTGAGCAAAAATAACGCTATTTTCGCTGCTACTGGCCAAAAACCACGCGATTTTCGCCGCTAGAGCCCAAAAACCATGCGATTTTCGCAGCTGGCGGGCAAGATTCGCGATTTTCGCCGCTACCGGCCAAAAATAGCGCGATTTTCGCCGCTAGCGGCAAAAAACCGTACGATTTTCGCAGCTGGCGGGCAAAAATCGCGATTTTCGCCACTACCGGCCAAAAATAGCGCGATTTTCGACGCATGCGGCCAAAAACCGTGCGATTTTCGCCGCTAGCGGCCAAAAATCGTTGAATTTTGCCGCTAGTGGCCAAAAATCGCGCGATTTTCGCCTGTAGGGGCCAGAAACTATGCAATTTTTACAGCTTGCGGGCAAAAATAGCGCGATTTTCGCCGCTACCGGCCAAAAATAGCGCGATTTTCACCGCTAGCGGCCAAAAACCGTCCGATTTTCGCAGCTGGCGGGCAAAAATCGCGATTTTCGCCGCTACCGGCCAAAAATAGCGCGATTTTCGCCGCTAGCGGGCAAAAACCGTGCGAATTTCGCCGCTATTGGCCAAAAATCGCGCGATTTTCGCCTCTAGCGGCCAGAAACTATGCGATTTTTGCAGCTTGCGGGCAAAAATAGCCAGATTTTCTCTGCTACAGGCCAAAAAGCGCGAGATTTTTGCCGCTAGCGGTCAAAAACCGTGCGATTTTCGCCGCTGGCGGGCAAAAATCGCGATTTTCGCCATTACCGGCCCAAAATAGCGCGATTTTCCCCACTAGCGACCAGAAACTATGCGAATTTTGAAGCTGGCGGGCAAAAATCGCGATTTTCGCCGCTACCGGCCAAAAATAGCGCGATTTTCGACGCTAGCGGCCAAAAACCGTGCGATTTTCGCCGCTAGCGGCCAAAAATCGTCGAATTTTGCCGCTAGTGGCCAAAAATCGCGCGATTTTTGCCTCTAGGGGCCAGAAACTATGCGATTTTTGCAGCTTGCGGGCAAAAATAGCGCGATTTTCGCTGCTACTGGGCAAAAACCGCGCGATTTTCGCCGCTAGAGCCCAAAAACCATGCGATTTTCGCAGCTGGCGGGCAAGAATCGCGATTTTCGCCGCTACCGACCAAAAATAGCGCGATTTTCGCCGCTAGCGGGCAAAAACCGTGCGAATTTCGCCGCTATTGGCCAAAAATCGCACGATTTTCATCTCTAGCGGCCAGAAACTATGCGATTTTTGTAGCTTGCGGGCAAAAATAGCGCGATTTTCTCTGCTACCGGCCAAAAAGCGCGCGATTTTTGCCGCTAGCGCCCAAAAACCATGCGATTTTCGCAGCTGGCGGGCAAAAATCTCGATTTTCGCAGCTACCGACTAAAAATAGCGCGATTTTCGCCGCTAGCGGCCAAAAACTGTGCGAATTTCGCCGCTACCGGCGAAAAATCGCGCGATTTTCGCCGCTAGCGGCCAGAAACTGCGATTTTTGCAGCTGGCGGGTAAAAATCGCGCGAATTTCGCCGCTACCTGCCAAAAACCGCGCGATTTTCGCCGCTAGCGGCCAAAAACCATGCGATTTTCGCAGCTGGCGGGCAGAAATCGCGATTTTCGCCATTACCGGCCAAAAATAGCGCGATTTTCCCCGCTAGCGACCAGAAACTATGCGATTTTTGCAGCTGGCGGGCAAAAATAGCGCGATTTTCGCCGCTACCGGCCAAAAACCGCGCGATTTTCGCCGCTAGCCGCCAAAAACCGTGCGATTTTCGCAGCTGGCGGGCAAAAATCGCGATTTTCGCTGCTACCGGCCAAAAATAGCGCGATTTTCGACGCTAGCGGCCAAAACCGTGCGATTTTCGCAGCTGGCGGCCAAAAATCGTCGAATTTTGCCGCTAGTGGCCAAAAATCGCTCGATTTTCGCCTCTAGGGGCCAGAAACTATGCGATTTTTGCAGCTTGTGAGCAAAAATAACGCTATTTTCGCTGCTACTGGCCAAAAACCACGCGATTTTCGCCGCTAGAGCCCAAAAACTATGCGATTTTCGCAGCTGGCGGGCAAGAATCGCGATTTTCGCCGCTACCGGCCAAAAATAGCGCGATTTTCGCCGCTAGCGGCCAAAAACCGTACGATTTTCGCAGCTGGCGGGCAAAAATCGCGATTTTCGCCGCTACCGGCCAAAAATAGCGCGATTTTCGACGCATGCGGCCAAAAACCGTGCGATTTTCGCCGCTAGCGGCCAAAAATCGTTGAATTTTGCCGCTAGTGGCCAAAAATCGCGCGATTTTCGCCTGTAGGGGCCAGAAACTATGCAATTTTTACAGCTTGCGGGCAAAAATAGCGCGATTTTCGCCGCTACCGGCCAAAAATAGCGCGATTTTCACCGCTAGTGGCCTAAAACCGTCCGATTTTCGCAGCTGGCGGGCAAAAATCGCGATTTTCATCGCTACCGGCCAAAAATAGCGCGATTTTCGCCGCTAGCGGGCAAAAACCGTGCGAATTTCGCCGCTATTGGCCAAAAATCGCGCGATTTTCGCCTCTAGCGGCCAGAAACTATGCGATTTTTGCAGCTTGCGGGCAAAAATAGCGCGATTTTCTCTGCTACAGGCCAAAAAGCGCGCGATTTTTGCCGCTAGCGGTCAAAAACCGTGCGATTTTCGCCGCTGGCGGGCAAAAATCGCGATTTTCGCCATTACCGGCCCAAAATAGCGCGATTTTCCCCGCTAGCGACCAGAAACTATGCAAATTTTGAAGCTGGCGGGCAAAAATCGCGATTTTCGCCGCTACCGGCCAAAAATAGCGCGATTTTCGACGCTAGCGGCCAAAAACCGTGCGATTTTCGCCGCTAGCGGCCAAAAATCGTCGAATTTTGCCGCTAGTGGCCAAAAATCGCGCGATTTTTGCCTCTAGGGGCCAGAAACTATGCGATTTTTGCAGCTTGCGGGCAAAAATAGCGCGATTTTCGCTGCTACTGGCCAAAAACCGCGCGATTTTCGCCGCTAGAGCCCAAAAACCATGCGATTTTCGCAGCTGGCGGGCAAGAATTGCGATTTTCGCCGCTACCGACCAAAAATAGCGCGATTTTCGCCGCTAGCGGGCAAAAACCGTGCGAATTTCGCCGCTATTGGCCAAAAATCGCGCGATTTTCGCCTCTAGCGGCCAGAAACTATGCGATTTTTGCAGCTTGCGGGCAAAAATAGCCCGATTTTCTCTGCTACAGGCCAAAAATGCGCGCGATTTTTGCCGCTAGCGGTCAAAAACCGTGCCATTTTCGCCGCTGGCGGGCAAAAATCGCGATTTTCGCCATTACCGGCCCAAAATAGCGCGATTTTCCCCGCTAGCGACCAGAAACTATGCGAATTTTGAAGCTGGTGGGCAAAAATCGCGATTTTCAACGCTACCGGCCAAAAATAGCGCGATTTTCGACGCTAGCGGCCAAAAACCGTTCGATTTTCGCCGCTAGCGGCCAAAAATCGTCGAATTTTGCCGCTAGTGGCCAAAAATCGCGCGATTTTTGCCTCTAGGGGCCAGAAACTATGCGATTTTTGCAGCTTGCGGGCAAAAATAGCGCGATTTTCGCTGCTACTGGGCAAAAACCGCGCGATTTTCGCCGCTAGAGCCCAAAAACCATGCGATTTTCGCAGCTGGCGGGCAAGAATCGCGATTTTCGCCGCTACCGACCAAAAATAGCGCGATTTTCGCCGCTAGCGGGCAAAAACCGTGCGAATTTCGCCGCTATTGGCCAAAAATCGCACGATTTTCATCTCTAGCGGCCAGAAACTATGCGATTTTTGTAGCTTGCGGGCAAAAATAGCGCGATTTTCTCTGCTACCGGCCAAAAAGCGCGCGATTTTTGCCGCTAGCGCCCAAAAACCATGCGATTTTTGCAGCTGGCGGGCAAAAATCTCGATTTTCGCAGCTACCGACTAAAAATAGCGCGATTTTCGCCGCTAGCGGCCAAAAACTGTGCGAATTTCGCCGCTACCGTCGAAAAATCGCGCGATTTTCGCCGCTAGCGGCCAGAAACTGCGATTTTTGCAGCTGGCGGGTAAAAATCGCGCGAATTTCGCCGCTACCTGCCAAAAACCGCGCGATTTTCGCCGCTAGCGGCCAAAAACCATGCGATTTTCGCAGCTGGCGGGCAGAAATCGCGATTTTCGCCATTACCGGCCAAAAATAGCGCGATTTTCCCCGCTAGCGACCAGAAACTATGCGATTTTTGCAGCTGGCGGGCAAAAATAGCGCGATTTTCGCCGCTACCGGCCAAAAACCGCGCGATTTTCGCCGCTAGCCGCCAAAAACCGTGCGATTTTCGCAGCTGGCGGGCAAAAATCGCGATTTTCGCTGCTACCGGCCAAAAATAGCGCGATTTTCGACGCTAGCGGCCAAAACCGTGCGATTTTCGCAGCTGGCGCCCAAAAATCGTCGAATTTTGCCGCTAGTGGCCAAAAATCGCTCGATTCTCGCCTCTAGGGGCCAGAAACTATGCGATTTTTGCAGCTTGTGAGCAAAAATAACGCTATTTTCGCTGCTACTGGCCAAAAACCGCGCGATTTTCGCCGCTAGAGCCCAAAAACCATGCGATTTTCGCAGCTGGCGGGCAAGAATCGCGATTTTCGCCGCTACCGGCCAAAAATAGCGCGATTTTCGCCGCTAGCGGCCAAAAACCGTACGATTTTCGCAGCTGGCGGGCAAAAATCGCGATTTTCGCCGCTACCGGCCAAAAATAGCGCGATTTTCGACGCATGCGGCCAAAAACCGTGCGATTTTCGCCGCTAGCGGCCAAAAATCGTCGAATTTTGCCGCTAGTGGCCAAAAATCGCGCGATTTTTGCCTCTAGGGGCCAGAAACTATGCGATTTTTGCAGCTTGCGGGCAAAAATAGCGCGATTTTCGCTGCTACTGGCCAAAAACCGCGCGATTTTCGCCGCTAGAGCCCAAAAACCATGCGATTTTCGCAGCTGGCGGGCAAGAATCGCGATTTTCGCCGCTACCGACCAAAAATAGCGCGATTTTCGCCGCTAGCGGGCAAAAACCGTGCGAATTTCGCCGCTATTGGCCAAAAATCGCACGATTTTCAACTCTAGCGGCCAGAAACTATGCGATTTTTGTAGCTTGCGGGCAAAAATAGCGCGATTTTCTCTGCTACCGGCCAAAAAGCGCGCGATTTTTGCCGTTAGCGCCCAAAAACCATGCGATTTTCGCAGCTGGCGGGCAAAAATCTCGATTTTCGCAGCTACCGACTAAAAATAGCGCGATTTTCGCCGCTAGCGGCCAAAAACTGTGCGAATTTCGCCGCTACCGGCGAAAAATCGCGCGATTTTCGCCGCTAGCGGCCAGAAACTGCGATTTTTGCAGCTGGCGGGTAAAAATCGCGCGAATTTCGCCGCTACCTGCCAAAAACCGCGCGATTTTCGCCGCTAGCGGCCAAAAACCATGCGATTTTCGCAGCTGGCGGGCAGAAATCGCGATTTTCGCCATTACCGGCCAAAAATAGCGCGATTTTCCCCGCTAGCGACCAGAAACTATGCGATTTTTGCAGATGGCGGGCAAAAATAGCGCGATTTTCGCCGCTACCGGCCGAAAACCGCGCGATTTTCGCCGCTAGCGGCCAAAAACCGTGCGATGTTCGCAGCTGGCGGGCAAAAATCGCGATTTTCGCCATTACCGGCCAAAAATAGCGCGATTTTCCCCGCTAGCGACCAGAAACTATGCGATTTTTGCAGCTTGCGGGCAAAAATAGCGCGATTTTCGCCGCTACCGGCCAAAAACCGCGCGATTTTCGCCGCTAGCCGCCAAAAACCGTGCGATTTTCGCAGCTGGCGGGCAAAAATCGCGATTTTCGCTGCTACCGGCCAAAAATCTCGCGATTTTCGACGCTAGCGGCCAAAACCGTGCGATTTTCGCATCTGGCGGCCAAAAATCGTCGAATTTTGCCGCTAGTGGCCCAAAATCGCTCGATTTTCGCCTCTAGGGGCCAGAAACTATGCGATTTTTGCAGCTTGTGAGCAAAAATAACGCTATTTTCGCTGCTACTGGCCAAAAACCACGCGATTTTCGCCGCTAGAGCCCCAAAACCATGCGATTTTCGCAGCTGGCGGGCAAGAATCGCGATTTTCGCCGCTACCGGCCAAAAATAGCGCGATTTTCGCCGCTAGCGGCCAAAAACCGTACGATTTTCGCAGCTGGCGGGCAAAAATCGCGATTTTCGCCGCTACCGGCCAAAAATAGCGCGATTTTCGCCGCTAGCGGGCAAAAACCGTGCGAATTTCGCCGCTATTGGCCAAAAATCGCGCGATTTTCGCCTCTAGCGGCCAGAAACTATGCGATTTTTGCAGCTTGCGGGCAAAAATAGCCCGATTTTCTCTGCTACAGGCCAAAAAGCGCGAGATTTTTGCCGCTAGCGGTCAAAAACCGTGCGATTTTCGCCGCTGGCGGGCAAAAATCGCGATTTTCGCCATTACCGGCCCAAAATAGCGCGATTTTCCCCGCTAGCGACCAGAAACTATGCGAATTTTGAAGCTGGCGGGCAAAAATCGCGATTTTCGCCGCTACCGGCCAAAAATACCGCGATTTTCGACGCTAGCGGCCAAAAACCGTGCGATTTTCGCCGCTAGCGGCCAAAAATCGTCGAATTTTGCCGCTAGTGGCCAAAAATCGCGCGATTTTTGCCTCTAGGGGCCAGAAACTATGCGATTTTTGCAGCTTGCGGGCAAAAATAGCGCGATTTTCGCTGCTACTGGCCAAAAACCGCGCGATTTTCGCCGCTAGAGCCAAAAACCATGCGATTTTCGCAGCTGGCGGGCAAGAATCGCGATTTTCGCCGCTACCGACCAAAAATAGCGCGATTTTCGCCGCTAGCGGGCAAAAACCGTGCGAATTTCGCCGCTATTGGCCAAAAATCGCACGATTTTCATCTCTAGCGGCCAGAAACTATGCGATTTTAGTAGCTTGCGGGCAAAAATAGCGCGATTTTCTCTGCTACCGGCCAAAAAGCGCGCGATTTTTGCCGCTAGCGCCCAAAAACCATGCGATTTTCGCAGCTGGCGGGCAAAAATCTCGATTTTCGCAGCTACCGACCAAAAATAGCGCGATTTTCGCCGCTAGCGGCCAAAAACTGTGCGAATTTCGCCGCTACCGGCGAAAAATCGCGCGATTTTCGCCGCTAGCGGCCAGAAACTGCGATTTTTGCAGCTGGCGTGTAAAAATCGCGCGAATTTCGCCGCTACCTGCCAAAAACCGCGCGATTTTCGCCGCTAGCGGCCAAAAACCATGCGATTTTCGCAGCTGGCGGGCAGAAATCGCGATTTTCGCAATTACCGGCCAAAAATAGCGCGATTTTCCCCGCTAGCGACCAGAAACTATGCGATTTTTGCAGATGGCGGGCAAAAATAGCGCGATTTTCGCCGCTACCGGCCAAAACCGCGCGATTTTCGCCGCTAGCGGCCAAAAACCGTGCGATTTTCGCAGCTGGCGGGCAAAAATCGCGATTTTCGCTGCTACCGGCCAAAAATAGCGCGATTTTCGACGCTAGCGGCGAAAACCGTGCGATTTTCGCCGCTAGCGGCCAAAAATCGTCGAATTTTGCCGCTAGTGGCCAAAAATCGCTCGATTTTCGCCTCTAGGGGCCAGAAACTATGCGATTTTTGCAGCTTGTGAGCAAAAATAACGCTATTTTCGCTGCTACTGGCCAAAAACCACGCGATTTTCGCCGCTAGAGCCCAAAAACCATGCGATTTTCGCAGCTGGCGGGCAAGATTCGCGATTTTCGCCGCTACCGGCCAAAAATAGCGCGATTTTCGCCGCTAGCGGCAAAAAACCGTACGATTTTCGCAGCTGGCGGGCAAAAATCGCGATTTTCGCCACTACCGGCCAAAAATAGCGCGATTTTCGACGCATGCGGCCAAAAACCGTGCGATTTTCGCCGCTAGCGGCCAAAAATCGTTGAATTTTGCCGCTAGTGGCCAAAAATCGCGCGATTTTCGCCTGTAGGGGCCAGAAACTATGCAATTTTTACAGCTTGCGGGCAAAAATAGCGCGATTTTCGCCGCTACCGGCCAAAAATAGCGCGATTTTCACCGCTAGCGGCCAAAAACCGTCCGATTTTCGCAGCTGGCGGGCAAAAATCGCGATTTTCGCCGCTACCGGCCAAAAATAGCGCGATTTTCGCCGCTAGCGGGCAAAAACCGTGCGAATTTCGCCGCTATTGGCCAAAAATCGCGCGATTTTCGCCTCTAGCGGCCAGAAACTATGCGATTTTTGCAGCTTGCGGGCAAAAATAGCCAGATTTTCTCTGCTACAGGCCAAAAAGCGCGAGATTTTTGCCGCTAGCGGTCAAAAACCGTGCGATTTTCGCCGCTGGCGGGCAAAAATCGCGATTTTCGCCATTACCGGCCCAAAATAGCGCGATTTTCCCCACTAGCGACCAGAAACTATGCGAATTTTGAAGCTGGCGGGCAAAAATCGCGATTTTCGCCGCTACCGGCCAAAAATAGCGCGATTTTCGACGCTAGCGGCCAAAAACCGTGCGATTTTCGCCGCTAGCGGCCAAAAATCGTCGAATTTTGCCGCTAGTGGCCAAAAATCGCGCGATTTTTGCCTCTAGGGGCCAGAAACTATGCGATTTTTGCAGCTTGCGGGCAAAAATAGCGCGATTTTCGCTGCTACTGGGCAAAAACCGCGCGATTTTCGCCGCTAGAGCCCAAAAACCATGCGATTTTCGCAGCTGGCGGGCAAGAATCGCGATTTTCGCCGCTACCGACCAAAAATAGCGCGATTTTCGCCGCTAGCGGGCAAAAACCGTGCGAATTTCGCCGCTATTGGCCAAAAATCGCACGATTTTCATCTCTAGCGGCCAGAAACTATGCGATTTTTGTAGCTTGCGGGCAAAAATAGCGCGATTTTCTCTGCTACCGGCCAAAAAGCGCGCGATTTTTGCCGCTAGCGCCCAAAAACCATGCGATTTTCGCAGCTGGCGGGCAAAAATCTCGATTTTCGCAGCTACCGACTAAAAATAGCGCGATTTTCGCCGCTAGCGGCCAAAAACTGTGCGAATTTCGCCGCTACCGGCGAAAAATCGCGCGATTTTCGCCGCTAGCGGCCAGAAACTGCGATTTTTGCAGCTGGCGGGTAAAAATCGCGCGAATTTCGCCGCTACCTGCCAAAAACCGCGCGATTTTCGCCGCTAGCGGCCAAAAACCATGCGATTTTCGCAGCTGGCGGGCAGAAATCGCGATTTTCGCCATTACCGGCCAAAAATAGCGCGATTTTCCCCGCTAGCGACCAGAAACTACGCGATTTTTGCAGCTGGCGGGCAAAAATAGCGCGATTTTCGCCGCTACCGGCCAAAAACCGCGCGATTTTCGCCGCTAGCCGCCAAAAACCGTGCGATTTTCGCAGCTGGCGGGCAAAAATCGCGATTTTCGCTGCTACCGGCCAAAAATAGCGCGATTTTCGACGCTAGCGGCCAAAACCGTGCGATTTTCGCAGCTGGCGGCCAAAAATCGTCGAATTTTGCCGCTAGTGGCCAAAAATCGCTCGATTTTCGCCTCTAGGGGCCAGAAACTATGCGATTTTTGCAGCTTGTGAGCAAAAATAACGCTATTTTCGCTGCTACTGGCCAAAAACCACGCGATTTTCGCCGCTAGAGCCCAAAAACTATGCGATTTTCGCAGCTGGCGGGCAAGAATCGCGATTTTCGCCGCTACCGGCCAAAAATAGCGCGATTTTCGCCGCTAGCGGCCAAAAACCGTACGATTTTCGCAGCTGGCGGGCAAAAATCGCGATTTTCGCCGCTACCGGCCAAAAATAGCGCGATTTTCGACGCATGCGGCCAAAAACCGTGCGATTTTCGCCGCTAGCGGCCAAAAATCGTTGAATTTTGCCGCTAGTGGCCAAAAATCGCGCGATTTTCGCCTGTAGGGGCCAGAAACTATGCAATTTTTACAGCTTGCGGGCAAAAATAGCGCGATTTTCGCCGCTACCGGCCAAAAATAGCGCGATTTTCACCGCTAGTGGCCTAAAACCGTCCGATTTTCGCAGCTGGCGGGCAAAAATCGCGATTTTCATCGCTACCGGCCAAAAATAGCGCGATTTTCGCCGCTAGCGGGCAAAAACCGTGCGAATTTCGCCGCTATTGGCCAAAAATCGCGCGATTTTCGCCTCTAGCGGCCAGAAACTATGCGATTTTTGCAGCTTGCGGGCAAAAATAGCGCGATTTTCTCTGCTACAGGCCAAAAAGCGCGCGATTTTTGCCGCTAGCGGTCAAAAACCGTGCGATTTTCGCCGCTGGCGGGCAAAAATCGCGATTTTCGCCATTACCGGCCCAAAATAGCGCGATTTTCCCCGCTAGCGACCAGAAACTATGCAAATTTTGAAGCTGGCGGGCAAAAATCGCGATTTTCGCCGCTACCGGCCAAAAATAGCGCGATTTTCGACGCTAGCGGCCAAAAACCGTGCGATTTTCGCCGCTAGCGGCCAAAAATCGTCGAATTTTGCCGCTAGTGGCCAAAAATCGCGCGATTTTTGCCTCTAGGGGCCAGAAACTATGCGATTTTTGCAGCTTGCGGGCAAAAATAGCGCGATTTTCGCTGCTACTGGCCAAAAAACCGCGCGATTTTCGCCGCTAGAGCCCAAAAACCATGCGATTTTCGCAGCTGGCGGGCAAGAATCGCGATTTTCGCCGCTACCGACCAAAAATAGCGCGATTTTCGCCGCTAGCGGGCAAAAACCGTGCGAATTTCGCCGCTATTGGCCAAAAATCGCGCGATTTTCGCCTCTAGCGGCCAGAAACTATGCGATTTTTGCAGCTTGCGGGCAAAAATAGCCCGATTTTCTCTGCTACAGGCCAAAAAGCGCGCGATTTTTGCCGCTAGCGGTCAAAAACCGTGCCATTTTCGCCGCTGGCGGGCAAAAATCGCGATTTTCGCCATTACCGGCCCAAAATAGCGCGATTTTCCCCGCTAGCGACCAGAAACTATGCGAATTTTGAAGCTGGTGGGCAAAAATCGCGATTTTCAACGCTACCGGCCAAAAATAGCGCGATTTTCGACGCTAGCGGCCAAAAACCGTTCGATTTTCGCCGCTAGCGGCCAAAAATCGTCGAATTTTGCCGCTAGTGGCCAAAAATCGCGCGATTTTTGCCTCTAGGGGCCAGAAACTATGCGATTTTTGCAGCTTGCGGGCAAAAATAGCGCGATTTTCGCTGCTACTGGGCAAAAACCGCGCGATTTTCGCCGCTAGAGCCCAAAAACCATGCGATTTTCGCAGCTGGCGGGCAAGAATCGCGATTTTCGCCGCTACCGACCAAAAATAGCGCGATTTTCGCCGCTAGCGGGCAAAAACCGTGCGAATTTCGCCGCTATTGGCCAAAAATCGCACGATTTTCATCTCTAGCGGCCAGAAACTATGCGATTTTTGTAGCTTGCGGGCAAAAATAGCGCGATTTTCTCTGCTACCGGCCAAAAAGCGCGCGATTTTTGCCGCTAGCGCCCAAAAACCATGCGATTTTCGCAGCTGGCGGGCAAAAATCTCGATTTTCGCAGCTACCGACTAAAAATAGCGCGATTTTCGCCGCTAGCGGCCAAAAACTGTGCGAATTTCGCCGCTACCGGCGAAAAATCGCGCGATTTTCGCCGCTAGCGGCCAGAAACTGCGATTTTTGCAGCTGGCGTGTAAAAATCGCGCGAATTTCGCCGCTACCTGCCAAAAACCGCGCGATTTTCGCCGCTAGCGGCCAAAAACCATGCGATTTTCGCAGCTGGCGGGCAAAAATCGCGATTTTCGCCATTACCGGCCAAAAATAGCGCGATTTTCCCCGCTAGCGACCAGAAACTATGCGATTTTTGCAGCTGGCGGGCAAAAATAGCGCGATTTTCGCCGCTACCGGCCGAAAACCGCGCGATTTTCGCCGCTAGCGGCCAAAAACCGTGCGATTTTCGCCGCTAGCGGGCAAAAACCGTGCGAATTTCGCCGCTATTGGCCAAAAATCGCGCGATTTTCGCCTCTAGCGACCAGAAACTAAGCGATTTTTGCAGCTGGCGGGCAAAAATAGCGCGATTTTCGCCGCTACCGGCCAAAAACCGCGCGATTTTCGCCGCTAGCCGCCAAAAACCGTGCGATTTTCGCAGCTGGCGGGCAAAAATCGCGATTTTCGCTGCTACCGGCCAAAAATAGCGCGATTTTCGACGCTAGCGGCCAAAACCGTGCGATTTTCGCAGCTGGCGCCCAAAAATCGTCGAATTTTGCCGCTAGTGGCCAAAAATCGCTCGATTCTCGCCTCTAGGGGCCAGAAACTATGCGATTTTTGCAGCTTGTGAGCAAAAATAACGCTATTTTCGCTGCTACTGGCCAAAAACCACGCGATTTTCGCCGCTAGAGCCCAAAAACCATGCGATTTTCGCAGCTGGCGGGCAAGAATCGCGATTTTCGCCGCTACCGGCCAAAAATAGCGCGATTTTCGCCGCTAGCGGCCAAAAACCGTACGATTTTCGCAGCTGGCGGGCAAAAATCGCGATTTTCGCCGCTACCGGCCAAAAATAGCGCGATTTTCGACGCATGCGGCCAAAAACCGTGCGATTTTCGCCGCTAGCGGCCAAAAATCGTTGAATTTTGCCGCTAGTGGCCAAAAATCGCGCGATTTTCGCCTGTAGGGGCCAGAAACTATGCAATTTTTACAGCTTGCGGGCAAAAATAGCGCGATTTTCGCCGCTACCGGCCAAAAATAGCGCGATTTTCACCGCTAGTGGCCTAAAACCGTCCGATTTTCGCAGCTGGCGGGCAAAAATCGCGATTTTCATCGCTACCGGCCAAAAATAGCGCGATTTTCGCCGCTAGCGGGCAAAAACCGTGCGAATTTCGCCGCTATTGGCCAAAAATCGCGCGATTTTCGCCTCTAGCGGCCAGAAACTATGCGATTTTTGCAGCTTGCGGGCAAAAATAGCGCGATTTTCTCTGCTACAGGCCAAAAAGCGCGCGATTTTTGCCGCTAGCGGTCAAAAACCGTGCGATTTTCGCCGCTGGCGGGCAAAAATCGCGATTTTCGCCATTACCGGCCCAAAATAGCGCGATTTTCCCCGCTAGCGACCAGAAACTATGCAAATTTTGAAGCTGGCGGGCAAAAATCGCGATTTTCGCCGCTACCGGCCAAAAATAGCGCGATTTTCGACGCTAGCGGCCAAAAACCGTGCGATTTTCGCCGCTAGCGGCCAAAAATCGTCGAATTTTGCCGCTAGTGGCCAAAAATCGCGCGATTTTTGCCTCTAGGGGCCAGAAACTATGCGATTTTTGCAGCTTGCGGGCAAAAATAGCGCGATTTTCGCTGCTACTGGCCAAAAACCGCGCGATTTTCGCCGCTAGAGCCCAAAAACCATGCGATTTTCGCAGCTGGCGGGCAAGAATCGCGATTTTCGCCGCTACCGACCAAAAATAGCGCGATTTTCGCCGCTAGCGGGCAAAAACCGTGCGAATTTCGCCGCTATTGGCCAAAAATCGCGCGATTTTCGCCTCTAGCGGCCAGAAACTATGCGATTTTTGCAGCTTGCGGGCAAAAATAGCCCGATTTTCTCTGCTACAGGCCAAAAAGCGCGCGATTTTTGCCGCTAGCGGTCAAAAACCGTGCCATTTTCGCCGCTGGCGGGCAAAAATCGCGATTTTCGCCATTACCGGCCCAAAATAGCGCGATTTTCCCCGCTAGCGACCAGAAACTATGCGAATTTTGAAGCTGGTGGGCAAAAATCGCGATTTTCAACGCTACCGGCCAAAAATAGCGCGATTTTCGACGCTAGCGGCCAAAAACCGTTCGATTTTCGCCGCTAGCGGCCAAAAATCGTCGAATTTTGCCGCTAGTGGCCAAAAATCGCGCGATTTTTGCCTCTAGGGGCCAGAAACTATGCGATTTTTGCAGCTTGCGGGCAAAAATAGCGCGATTTTCGCTGCTACTGGGCAAAAACCGCGCGATTTTCGCCGCTAGAGCCCAAAAACCATGCGATTTTCGCAGCTGGCGGGCAAGAATCGCGATTTTCGCCGCTACCGACCAAAAATAGCGCGATTTTCGCCGCTAGCGGGCAAAAACCGTGCGAATTTCGCCGCTATTGGCCAAAAATCGCACGATTTTCATCTCTAGCGGCCAGAAACTATGCGATTTTTGTAGCTTGCGGGCAAAAATAGCGCGATTTTCTCTGCTACCGGCCAAAAAGCGCGCGATTTTTGCCGCTAGCGCCCAAAAACCATGCGATTTTTGCAGCTGGCGGGCAAAAATCTCGATTTTCGCAGCTACCGACTAAAAATAGCGCGATTTTCGCCGCTAGCGGCCAAAAACTGTGCGAATTTCGCCGCTACCGTCGAAAAATCGCGCGATTTTCGCCGCTAGCGGCCAGAAACTGCGATTTTTGCAGCTGGCGGGTAAAAATCGCGCGAATTTCGCCGCTACCTGCCAAAAACCGCGCGATTTTCGCCGCTAGCGGCCAAAAACCATGCGATTTTCGCAGCTGGCGGGCAGAAATCGCGATTTTCGCCATTACCGGCCAAAAATAGCGCGATTTTCCCCGCTAGCGACCAGAAACTATGCGATTTTTGCAGCTGGCGGGCAAAAATAGCGCGATTTTCGCCGCTACCGGCAAAAAACCGCGCGATTTTCGCCGCTAGCCGCCAAAAACCGTGCGATTTTCGCAGCTGGCGGGCAAAAATCGCGATTTTCGCTGCTACCGGCCAAAAATAGCGCGATTTTCGACGCTAGCGGCCAAAACCGTGCGATTTTCGCAGCTGGCGCCCAAAAATCGTCGAATTTTGCCGCTAGTGGCCAAAAATCGCTCGATTCTCGCCTCTAGGGGCCAGAAACTATGCGATTTTTGCAGCTTGTGAGCAAAAATAACGCTATTTTCGCTGCTACTGGCCAAAAACCACGCGATTTTCGCCGCTAGAGCCCAAAAACCATGCGATTTTCGCAGCTGGCGGGCAAGAATCGCGATTTTCGCCGCTACCGGCCAAAAATAGCGCGATTTTCGCCGCTAGCGGCCAAAAACCGTACGATTTTCGCAGCTGGCGGGCAAAAATCGCGATTTTCGCCGCTACCGGCCAAAAATAGCGCGATTTTCGACGCATGCGGCCAAAAACCGTGCGATTTTCGCCGCTAGCGGCCAAAAATCGTCGAATTTTGCCGCTAGTGGCCAAAAATCGCGCGATTTTTGCCTCTAGGGGCCAGAAACTATGCGATTTTTGCAGCTTGCGGGCAAAAATAGCGCGATTTTCGCTGCTACTGGCCAAAAACCGCGCGATTTTCGCCGCTAGAGCCCCAAAACCATGCGATTTTCGCAGCTGGCGGGCAAGAATCGCGATTTTCGCCGCTACCAACCAAAAATAGCGCGATTTTCGCCGCTAGCGGGCAAAAATCGTGCGAATTTCGCCGCTATTGGCCAAAAATCGCACGATTTTCATCTCTAGCGGCCAGAAACTATGCGATTTTTGTAGCTTGCGGGCAAAAATAGCGCGATTTTCTCTGCTACCGGCCAAAAAGCGCGCGATTTTTGCCGTTAGCGCCCAAAAACCATGCGATTTTCGCAGCTGGCGGGCAAAAATCTCGATTTTCGCAGCTACCGACTAAAAATAGCGCGATTTTCGCCGCTAGCGGCCAAAAACTGTGCGAATTTCGCCGCTACCGGCGAAAAATCGCGCGATTTTCGCCGCTAGCGGCCAGAAACTGCGATTTTTGCAGCTGGCGGGTAAAAATCGCGCGAATTTCGCCGCTACCTGCCAAAAACCGCGCGATTTTCGCCGCTAGCGGCCAAAAACCATGCGATTTTCGCAGCTGGCGGGCAGAAATCGCGATTTTCGCTATTACCGGCCAAAAATAGCGCGATTTTCCCCGCTAGCGACCAGAAACTATGCGATTTTTGCAGCTGGCGGGCAAAAAGAGCGCGATTTTCGCCGCTACCGGCCGAAAACCGCGCGATTTTCGCCGCTAGCGGCCAAAAACCGTGCGATTTTCGCAGCTGGCGGGCAAAAATCGCGATTTTCGCCATTACCGGCCAAAAATAGCGCGATTTTCCCCGCTAGCGACCAGAAACTATGCGATTTTTGCAGCTGGCGGGCAAAAATAGCGCGATTTTCGCCGCTACCGGCCAAAAACCGCGCGATTTTCGCCGCTAGCCGCCAAAAACCGTGCGATTTTCGCAGCTGGCGGGCAAAAATCCCGATTTTCGCTGCTACCGGCCAAAAATCTCGCGATTTTCGACGCTAGCGGCCAAAACCGTGCGATTTTCGCATCTGGCGGCCAAAAATCGTCGAATTTTGCCGCTAGTGGCCAAAAATCGCTCGATTTTCGCCTCTAGGGGCCAGAAACTATGCGATTTTTGCAGCTTGTGAGCAAAAATAACGCTATTTTCGCTGCTACTGGCCAAAAACCACGCGATTTTCGCCGCTAGAGCCCAAAAACCATGCGATTTTCGCAGCTGGCGGGCAAGAATTGCGATTTTCGCCGCTACCGGCCAAAAATAGCGCGATTTTCGCCGCTAGCGGCCAAAAACCGTACGATTTTCGCAGCTGGCGGGCAAAAATCGCGATTTTCGCCGCTACCGGCCAAAAATAGCGCGATTTTCGACGCATGCGGCCAAAAACCGTGCGATTTTCGCCGCTAGCGGCCAAAAATCGTTGAATTTTGCCGCTAGTGGCCAAAAATCGCGCGATTTTCGCCTGTAGGGGCCAGAAACTATGCAATTTTTACAGCTTGCGGGCAAAAATAGCGCGATTTTCGCCGCTACCGGCCAAAAATAGCGCGATTTTCACCGCTAGCGGCCAAAAACCGTCCGATTTTCGCAGCTGGCGGGCAAAAATCGCGATTTTCGCCGCTACCGGCCAAAAATAGCGCGATTTTCGCCGCTAGCGGGCAAAAACCGTGCGAATTTCGCCGCTATTGGCCAAAAATCGCGCGATTTTCGCCTCTAGCGGCCAGAAACTATGCGATTTTTGCAGCTTGCGGGCAAAAATAGCGCGATTTTCTCTGCTACAGGCCAAAAAGCGCGCGATTTTTGCCGCTAGCGGTCAAAAACCGTGCGATTTTCGCCGCTGGCGGGCAAAAATCGCGATTTTCGCCATTACCGGCCCAAAATAGCGCGATTTTCCCCGCTAGCGACCAGAAACTATGCGAATTTTGAAGCTGGCGGGCAAAAATCGCGATTTTCGCCGCTAGCGGCCAAAAACCGTGCGATTTTCGCCGCTAGCGGCCAAAAATCGTCGAATTTTGCCGCTAGTGGCCAAAAATCGCGCGATTTTTGCCTCTAGGGGCCACAAACTATGCGATTTTTGCAGCTTGCGGGCAAAAATAGCGCGATTTTCGCTGCTACTGGGCAAAAACCGCGCGATTTTCGCCGCTAGAGCCCAAAAACCATGCGATTTTCGCAGCTGGCGGGCAAGAATCGCGATTTTCGCCGCTACCGACCAAAAATAGCGCGATTTTCGCCGCTAGCGGGCAAAAACCGTGCGAATTTCGCCGCTATTGGCCAAAAATCGCACGATTTTCATCTCTAGCGGCCAGAAACTATGCGATTTTTGTAGCTTGCGGGCAAAAATAGCGCGATTTTCTCTGCTACCGGCCAAAAAGCGCGCGATTTTTGCCGCTAGCGCCCAAAAACCATGCGATTTTCGCAGCTGGCGGGCAAAAATCTCGATTTTCGCAGCTACCGACTAAAAATAGCGCGATTTTCGCCGCTAGCGGCCAAAAACTGTGCGAATTTCGCCGCTACCGGCGAAAAATCGCGCGATTTTCGCCGCTAGCGGCCAGAAACTGCGATTTTTGCAGCTGGCGGGTAAAAATCGCGCGAATTTCGCCGCTACCTGCCAAAAACCGCGCGATTTTCGCCGCTAGCGGCCAAAAACCATGCGATTTTCGCAGCTGGCGGGCAAAAATCGCGATTTTCGCCATTACCGGCCAAAAATAGCGCGATTTTCCCCGCTAGCGACCAGAAACTATGCGATTTTTGCAGCTGGCGGGCAAAAATAGCGCGATTTTCGCCGCTACCGGCCGAAAACCGCGCGATTTTCGCCGCTAGCGGCCAAAAACCGTGCGATTTTCGCCGCTAGCGGGCAAAAACCGTGCGAATTTCGCCGCTATTGGCCAAAAATCGCGCGATTTTCGCCTCTAGCGACCAGAAACTAAGCGATTTTTGCAGCTGGCGGGCAAAAATAGCGCGATTTTCGCCGCTACCGGCCAAAAACCGCGCGATTTTCGCCGCTAGCCGCCAAAAACCGTGCGATTTTCGCAGCTGGCGGGCAAAAATCGCGATTTTCGCTGCTACCGGCCAAAAATAGCGCGATTTTCGACGCTAGCGGCCAAAACCGTGCGATTTTCGCAGCTGGCGCCCAAAAATCGTCGAATTTTGCCGCTAGTGGCCAAAAATCGCTCGATTCTCGCCTCTAGGGGCCAGAAACTATGCGATTTTTGCAGCTTGTGAGCAAAAATAACGCTATTTTCGCTGCTACTGGCCAAAAACCACGCGATTTTCGCCGCTAGAGCCCAAAAACCATGCGATTTTCGCAGCTGGCGGGCAAGAATCGCGATTTTCGCCGCTACCGGCCAAAAATAGCGCGATTTTCGCCGCTAGCGGCCAAAAACCGTACGATTTTCGCAGCTGGCGGGCAAAAATCGCGATTTTCGCCGCTACCGGCCAAAAATAGCGCGATTTTCGACGCATGCGGCCAAAAACCGTGCGATTTTCGCCGCTAGCGGCCAAAAATCGTTGAATTTTGCCGCTAGTGGCCAAAAATCGCGCGATTTTCGCCTGTAGGGGCCAGAAACTATGCAATTTTTACAGCTTGCGGGCAAAAATAGCGCGATTTTCGCCGCTACCGGCCAAAAATAGCGCGATTTTCACCGCTAGCGGCCAAAAACCGTCCGATTTTCGCAGCTGGCGGGCAAAAATCGCGATTTTCGCCGCTACCGGCCAAAAATAGCGCGATTTTCGCCGCTAGCGGGCAAAAACCGTGCGAATTTCGCCGCTATTGGCCAAAAATCGCGCGATTTTCGCCTCTAGCGGCCAGAAACTATGCGATTCTTGCAGCTTGCGGGCAAAAATAGCGCGATTTTCTCTGCTACAGGCCAAAAAGCGCGCGATTTTTGCCGCTAGCGGTCAAAAACCGTGCGATTTTCGCCGCTGGCGGGCAAAAATCCCGATTTTCGCCATTACCGGCCCAAAATAGCGCGATTTTCCCCGCTAGCGACCAGAAACTATGCGAATTTTGAAGCTGGCGGGCAAAAATCGCGATTTTCGCCGCTACCGGCCGAAAACCGCGCGATTTTCGCCGCTAGCGGCCAAAAACCGTGCGATTTTCGCAGCTGGCGGGCAAAAATCGCGATTTTCGCCTTTACCGGCCAAAAATAGCGTGATTTTCCCCGCTAGCGACCAGAAACTATGCGATTTTTGCAGCTGGCGGGCAAAAATAGCGCGATTTTCGCCGCTACCGGCCAAAAACCGCGCGATTTTCGCCGCTAGCCGCCAAAAACCGTGCGATTTTCGCCGCTGGCGGGCAAAAATCGCGATTTTCGCCATTACCGGCCCAAAATAGCGCGATTTTCCCCGCTAGCGACCAGAAACTATGCGAATTTTGAAGCTGGCGGGCAAAAATCGCGATTTTCGCCGCTACCGGCCAAAAATAGCGCGATTTTCGACGCTAGCGGCCAAAAACCGTGCGATTTTCGCCGCTAGCGGCCAAAAATCGTCGAATTTTGCCGCTAGTGGCCAAAAATCGCGCGATTTTTGCCTCTAGGGGCCAGAAACTATGCGATTTTTGCAGCTTGCGGGCAAAAATAGCGCGATTTTCGCTGCTACTGGCCAAAAACCGCGCGATTTTCGCCGCTAGAGCCCCAAAACCATGCGATTTTCGCAGCTGGCGGGCAAGAATCGCGATTTTCGCCGCTACCGACCAAAAATAGCGCGATTTTCGCCGCTAGCGGGCAAAAATCGTGCGAATTTCGCCGCTATTGGCCAAAAATCGCACGATTTTCATCTCTAGCGGCCAGAAACTATGCGATTTTTGTAGCTTGCGGGCAAAAATAGCGCGATTTTCTCTGCTACCGGCCAAAAAGCGCGCGATTTTTGCCGCTAGCGCCCAAAAACCATGCGATTTTCGCAGCTGGCGGGCAAAAATCTCGATTTTCGCAGCTACCGACTAAAAATAGCGCGATTTTCGCCGCTAGCGGCCAAAAACTGTGCGAATTTCGCCGCTACCGGCGAAAAATCGCGCGATTTTCGCCGCTAGCGGCCAGAAACTGCGATTTTTGCAGCTGGCGGGTAAAAATCGCGCGAATTTCGCCGCTACCTGCCAAAAACCGCGCGATTTTCGCCGCTAGCGGCCAAAAACCATGCGATTTTCGCAGCTGGCGGGCAGAAATCGCGATTTTCGCTATTACCGGCCAAAAATAGCGCGATTTTCCCCGCTAGCGACCAGAAACTATGCGATTTTTGCAGCTGGCGGGCAAAAAGAGCGCGATTTTCGCCGCTACCGGCCGAAAACCGCGCGATTTTCGCCGCTAGCGGCCAAAAACCGTGCGATTTTCGCAGCTGGCGGGCAAAAATCGCGATTTTCGCCATTACCGGCCAAAAATAGCGCGATTTTCCCCGCTAGCGACCAGAAACTATGCGATTTTTGCAGCTGGCGGGCAAAAATAGCGCGATTTTCGCCGCTACCGGCCAAAAACCGCGCGATTTTCGCCGCTAGCCGCCAAAAACCGTGCGATTTTCGCAGCTGGCGGGCAAAAATCGCGATTTTCGCTGCTACCGGCCAAAAATCTCGCGATTTTCGACGCTAGCGGCCAAAACCGTGCGATTTTCGCAGCTGGCGGCCAAAAATCGTCGAATTTTGCCGCTAGTGGCCAAAAATCGCTCGATTTTCGCCTCTAGGGGCCAGAAACTATGCGATTTTTGCAGCTTGTGAGCAAAAATAACGCTATTTTCGCTGCTACTGGCCAAAAACCACGCGATTTTCGCCGCTAGAGCCCAAAAACCATGCGATTTTCGCAGCTGGCGGGCAAGAATCGCGATTTTCGCCGCTACCGGCCAAAAATAGCGCGATTTTCGCCGCTAGCGGCCAAAAACCGTACGATTTTCGCAGCTGGCGGGCAAAAATCGCGATTTTCGCCGCTACCGGCCAAAAATAGCGCGATTTTCGACGCATGCGGCCAAAAACCGTGCGATTTTCGCCGCTAGCGGCCAAAAATCGTTGAATTTTGCCGCTAGTGGCCAAAAATCGCGCGATTTTCGCCTGTAGGGGCCAGAAACTATGCAATTTTTACAGCTTGCGGGCAAAAATAGCGCGATTTTCGCCGCTACCGGCCAAAAATAGCGCGATTTTCACCGCTAGCGGCCAAAAACCGTCCGATTTTCGCAGCTGGCGGGCAAAAATCGCGATTTTCGCCGCTACCGGCCAAAAATAGCGCGATTTTCGCCGCAAGCGGGCAAAAACCGTGCGAATTTCGCCGCTATTGGCCAAAAATCGCGCGATTTTCGCCTCTAGCGGCCAGAAACTATGCGATTTTTGCAGCTTGCGGGCAAAAATAGCGCGATTTTCTCTGCTACAGGCCAAAAAGCGCGCGATTTTTGCCGCTAGCGGTCAAAAACCGTGCGATTTTCGCCGCTGGCGGGCAAAAATCGCGATTTTCGCCATTACCGGCCCAAAATAGCGCGATTTTCCCCGCTAGCGACCAGAAACTATGCGAATTTTGAAGCTGGCGGGCAAAAATCGCGATTTTCGCCGCTACCGGCCAAAAATAGCGCGATTTTCGACGCTAGCGGCCAAAAACCGTGCGATTTTCGCCGCTAGCGGCCAAAAATCGTCGAATTTTGCCGCTAGTGGCCAAAAATCGCGCGATTTTTGCCTCTAGGGGCCAGAAACTATGCGATTTTTGCAGCTTGCGGGCAAAAATAGCGCGATTTTCGCTGCTACTGGCCAAAAACCGCGCGATTTTCGCCGCTAGAGCCCAAAAACCATGCGATTTTCGCAGCTGGCGGGCAAGAATCGCGATTTTCGCCGCTACCGACCAAAAATAGCGCGATTTTCGCCGCTAGCGGGCAAAAACCGTGCGAATTTCGCCGCTATTGGCCAAAAATCGCACGATTTTCATCTCTAGCGGCCAGAAAGTATGCGATTTTAGTAGCTTGCGGGCAAAAATAGCGCGATTTTCTCTGCTACCGGCGAAAAAGCGCGCGATTTTTGCCGCTAGCGCCCAAAAACCATGCGATTTTCGCAGCTGGCGGGCAAAAATCTCGATTTTCGCAGCTACCGACCAAAAATAGCGCGATTTTCGCCGCTAGCGGCCAAAAACTGTGCGAATTTCGCCGCTACCGGCGAAAAATCGCGCGATTTTCGCCGCTAGCGGCCAGAAACTGCGATTTTTGCAGCTGGCGGGTAAAAATCGCGCGAATTTCGCCGCTACCTGACAAAAACCGCGCGATTTTCGCCGCTAGCGGCCAAAAACCATGCGATTTTCGCAGCTGGCGGGCAGAAATCGCGATTTTCGCCGCTACCGGTCAAAAATAGCGCGATTTTCGCCGCTTCCGACCAGAAACTATGCGATTTTTGCAGCTGGCGGGCAAAATTCGCGATTTTCGCCGCTACCGACCAAAAATCGTGCGATTTTCGCCGCTAGCGGACAAAAACCGTGCGATTTTCGCCGCTGGCGGGCAAAAATCGCGATTTTCGCCATTACCGGCCAAAAATAGCGCGATTTTCCCCGCTAGCGACCAGAAACTATGCGATTTTTGCAGCTGGCGGGCAAAAATAGCGCGATTTTCGCCGCTACCGGCCGAAAACCGCGCGATTTTCGCCGCTAGCGGCCAAAAACCGTGCGATTTTCGCAGCTGGCGGGCAAAAATCGCGATTTTCGCCATTACCGGCCAAAAATTGCGCGATTTTCCCCGCTAGCGACCAGAAACTATGCGATTTTTGCAGCTGGCGGGCAAAAATAACGCGATTTTCGCCGCTACCGGCCAAAAACCGCGCGATTTTCGCCGCTAGCGGCCAAAAACCGTGCGATTTTCGCAGCTGGCGGGCAAAAATCGCGATTTTCGCCGCTACCAGCCAAAAATAGCGCGATTTTCGACGCATGCGGCCAAAAACCGTGCGATTTTCGCCGCTAGCGGCCAAAAATCGTCGAATTTTGCCGCTAGTGGCCAAAAATCGCGCGATTTTTGCCTCTAGGGGCCAGAAACTATGCAATTTTTGCAGCTTGCGGGCAAAAATAGCGCGATTTTCGCTGCTACTGGCCAAAAACCGCGCGATTTTCGCCGCTAGAGCCCAAAAACCATGCGATTTTCGCAGCTGGAGGGCAAGAATCGCGATTTTCGCCGCTACCGGCCAAAAATAGCGCGATTTTCGCCGCTAGCGGGCAAAAACCGTGCGAATTTCGCCGCTATTGGCAAAAAATCGCACGATTTTCATCTCTAGCGGCCAGAAACTATGCGATTTTTGTAGCTTGCGGGCAAAAATAGCGCGATTTTCTCTGCTACCGGCCAAAAAGCGCGCGATTTTTGCCACTAGCGCCCAAAAACCATGCGATTTTCGCAGCTGGCGGGCAAAAGTCTCGATTTTCGCAGCTACCGACCAAAACTAGCGCGATTTTCGCCGCTAGCGGCCAAAAACTGTGCGAATTTCGCCGCTACCGGCGAAAAATCGCGCGATTTTCGCCGCTAGCGGCCAGAAACTGCGATTTTTGCAGCTGGCGGGTAAAAATCGCGCGAATTTCGCCGCTACCTGCCAAAAACCGCGCGATTTTCGCCGCTAGCGGCCAAAAACCATGCGATTTTCGCAGCTGGCGGGCAGAAATCGCGATTTTCGCCGCTACCGGTCAAAAATAGCGCGATTTTCACCGCTTCCGACCAGAAACTATGCGATTTTTGCAGCTGGCGGGCAAAATTCGCGATTTTCGCTGCTACCGACCAAAAATCGTGCGATTTTCGCCGCTAGCGGACAAAATCCGTGCGATTTTCGCCGCTGGCGGGCAAAAATCGCGATTTTCGCCATTACCGGCCAAAAATAGCGCGATTTTCCCCGCTAGCGACCAGAAACTATGCGATTTTTGCAGCTGGCGGGCAAAAATAGCGCGATTTTCGCCGCTACCGGCCGAAAACCGCGCGATTTTCGCCGCTAGCGGCCAAAAACCGTGCGATTTTCGCAGCTGGCGGGCAAAAATCGCGATTTTCGCCATTACCGGCCAAAAATTGCGCGATTTTCCCCGCTAGCGACCAGAAACTATGCGATTTTTGCAGCTGGCGGGCAAAAATAACGCGATTTTCGCCGCTACCGGCCAAAAACCGCGCGATTTTCGCCGCTAGCGGCCAAAAACCGTGCGATTTTCGCAGCTGGCGGGCAAAAATCGCGATTTTCGCCGCTACCAGCCAAAAATAGCGCGATTTTCGACGCATGCGGCCAAAAACCGTGCGATTTTCGCCGCTAGCGGCCAAAAATCGTCGAATTTTGCCGTTAGTGGCCAAAAATCGCGCGATTTTTGCCTCTAGGGGCCAGAAACTATGCAATTTTTGCAGCTTGCGGGCAAAAATAGCGCGATTTTCGCTGCTACTGGCCAAAAACCGCGCGATTTTCGCCGCTAGAGCCCAAAAACCATGCGATTTTCGCAGCTGGAGGGCAAGAATCGCGATTTTCGCCGCTACCGGCCAAAAATAGCGCGATTTTCGCCTCTAGCGGGCAAAAACCGTGCGAATTTCGCCGCTATTGGCCAAAAATCGCACGATTTTCATCTCTTGCGGCCAGAAACTATGCGATTTTTGTAGCTTGCGGGCAAAAATAGCGCGATTTTCTCTGCTACCGGCCAAAAAGCGCGCGATTTTTGCCACTAGCGCCCAAAAACCATGCGATTTTCGCAGCTGGCGGGCAAAAGTCTCGATTTTCGCAGCTACCGACCAAAAATAGCGCGATTTTCGCCGCTAGCGGCCAGAAACTGCGATTTTTGCAGCTGGCGGGTAAAAATCGCGCGAATTTCGCCGCTACCTGCCAAAAACCGCGCGATTTTCGCCGCTAGCGGCCAAAAACCATGCGATTTTCGCAGCTGGCGGGCAAAAATCGCGATTTTCGCCGCTACCGGTCAAAAATAGCGCGATTTTCGCCGCTAGCGCACAAAAACCGTGCGATTTTTGCCACTGGCGGGCAAAAATTGCGATTTTCGCCATTACCGGCCAAAAATAGCGCGATTTTCCCCGCTAGCGACCAGAAACTATGCGATTTTTGCAGCTGGCGGGCAAAAATAGCGCGATTTTCGCCGCTACCGGCCGAAAACCGCGCGATTTTCGCCGCTAGCGGCCAAAAACCGTGCGATTTTCGCAGCTGGCGGGCAAAAATCGCGATTTTCGCCATTACCGGCCAAAAATAGCGCGATTTTCCCCGCTAGCGACCAGAAACTATGCGATTTTTGCAGCTGGCGGGCAAAAATAACGCGATTTTCGCCGCTAGCGGCCAAAAACCGCGCGATTTTCGCCGCTAGCGGCCAAAAACCGTGCGATTTTCGCAGCTGGCGGGCAAAAATCGCGAGATTTTTGCCTCTAGGGGCCAGAAACTATGCGATTTTTGCAGCTTGCGGGCAAAAATAGCGCGATTTTCGCTGCTACTGGCCAAAAACCGCGCGATTTTCGCCGCTAGAGCCCAAAAACCATGCGAGTTTCGCAGCTGGCGGGCAAGAATCGCGATTTTCGCCGCTACCGGCCAAAAATAGCGCGATTTTCGCCGCCAGCGGCCAAAAACCGTGCGATTTTCGCAGCTGGCGGGCAAAAATCACGATTTTCGCCGCTACCGGCCAAAAATAGCGCGATTTTTGCCGCTAGCGGCCCAAAACCGTGCGAATTTCGCCGCTATTGGCCAAAAATCGAGCGATTTTCGATTCTAGCGGCCAGAAACTATGCGATTTTTGCAGCTTGCGGGCAAAAATAGCGCGATTTTCTCTGCTACTGGCCAAAAACCGCGCGATTTTCGCCGCTAGAGCCCAAAAACCATGCGATTTTCGCAGCTGGCGGGCAAGAATCGCGATTTTCGCTGCTACCGGCCAAAAATAGCGCGATTTTCGCCGCTAGCGGGCAAAAACCGTGCGAATTTCGCCGCTATTGGCCAAAAATCGCACGATTTTCATCTCTAGCGGCCAGAAACTATGCGATTTTTGTAGCTTGCGGGCAAAAATAGCGCGATTTTCTCTGCTACCGGCCAAAAAGCGCGCGATTTTTGCCGCTAGCGCCCAAAAACCATGCGATTTTCGCAGCTGGCGGGGAAAAATCTCGATTTTCGCCGCTACCGACCAAAAATAGCGCGATTTTCGCCGCTAGCGGCCAAAAACTGTGCGAATTTCTCCGCTACCGGCGAAAAATCGCGCGATTTTCGCCGCTAGCGGCCAGAAACTGCGATTTTTGCAGCTGGCGGGTAAAAATCGCGATTTTCGCCGGTACCGGTCAAAAATAGCGCGATTTTCGCCGCTAGCGACCAGAAACTATGCGATTTTTGCAGCTGGCGGGCAAAATTCGCGATTTTTGCCGCTACCGACCAAAAATCGTGCGATTTTCGCCGCTAGCGGACAAAAACCGTGCGATTTTCGCCGCTGGCGGGCAAAAATCGCGATTTTCGCCATTACTGGCCAAAAATAGCGCGATTTTCCCCGCTAGCGACCAGAAACTATGCGATTTTTGCAGCTGGCGGGCAAAAATAGCGCGATTTTCGCCGCTACCGGCCGAAAACCGCGCGATTTTCGCCGCTAGCGGCCAAAAACCGTGCGATTTTCGCAGCTGGCGGGCAAAAATCGCGATTTTCGCCATTACCGGGCAAAAATAGCGCGATTTTCCCCGCTAGCGACCAGAAACTATGCGATTTTTGCAGCTGGCGGGCAAAAATAGCGCGATTTTCGCTGCTACTGGCCAAAAACCGCGCGATTTTCGCCGCTAGAGCCCAAAAACCATGCGAGTTTCGCAGCTGGCGGGGAAGAATCGCGATTTTCGCCGCAACCGGCCAAAAATAGCGCGATTTTCGCCACTAGAGCCCAAAAACCGTGCGATTTTCGCAGCTGGCGGGCAAAAATCACGATTTTCGCCGCTACCGGCCAAAAATAGCGCGATTTTCGCCGCTAGCGGCCAAAAACCGTGCGAATTTCGCCGCTAATGGCCAAAAATCGAGCGATTTTCGATTCTAGCGGCCAGAAACTATGCGATTTTTGCAGCTTGCGGGCAAAAATAGCGCGATTTTCTCTGCTACCGTCCAAAAACCGCGCGATTTTTGCCGCTAGCGCCCAAAAACCATGCGATTTTCGCCGCTGGCGGGCAAAAATCGCGATTTTCGCAGCTACCGGCCAAAAATAGCGCGATTTTTGCCGCTAGCGGCCAAAAACCGTGCGAATTTCGCCGCTAGCTGCGATATATCGCGCGATTTTCGCCGCTAGCTGCCAGAAACTGCGATTTTTGCACCTGGCGGGTAAAAATCGCGCGAATTTCGCCGCTACCTGCCAAAAACAGCGCGATTTTCGCCGCTGGCGGCCAAAAACCATGCGATTTTCGCAGCTGGCGGGCAAAAATCGCGATTTTCGTCGCTACCAGTCAAAAATAGCGCGATTTTTGCCGCTAGCGACCAGAAACTATACGATTTTTGCAGCTGGCGGGCAAAAGTCGCGATTTTCTCCATTACCGGCCAAAAATAGCGCGATTTTCCCCGCTAGCGACCAGAAACTATGCGATTTTTGCAGCTGGCGGGCAAAAATAGCGCGATTTTCGCCGCTACCGGCCAAACTCCGCGCGATTTCCGCCGCTAGCGGCCAAAAACCGTGCGATTTTCGCAGCTGGCGGGTAAAAATCGCGATTTTCGCCGCTACCGGCCAAAAATAGCGCGATTTTCGCCGCTAGCGGGCAAAAACCGTGCGAATTTCGCCGCTATTCGCCAAAAATCGCGCGATTTTCATCTCTAGCGGCCAGAAACTATGCGATTTTTGTAGCTTGCGGGCAAAAATAGCGCGATTTTCTCTGCTACCGGCCAAAAAGCGCGCGATTTTTGGCGCTAGCGCCCAAAAACCATGCGATTTTCGCAGCTGGCGGGCAAAAATCTCGATTTTCGCAGCTACCGACCAAAAAAAACGCGATTTTCGCCGCTAGCGGCCAAAAACTGTGCGAATTTCGCCGCTACCGGCGAAAAATCGCGCGATTTTCGCCGCTAGCGGCCAGAAACTGCGATTTTTGCAGCTGGCGGGTAAAAATCGCGCGAATTTCGCCGCTACCTGCCAAAAACCACGCGATTTTCGCCGCTAGCGGCCAAAAACCATGCGATTTTCGCAGCTGGCATGCAAAAATCGCGATTTTCGCCGCTACCGGTCAAAAATAGCGCGATTTTCCCCATTAGCGACCAGAAACTATGCGATTTTTGCAGCTGGCGGGCAAAAATAGTGCGATTTTCGCCGCTACCGGCCAAAAACCGCGCGATTTTCGCCGCTAGCGGCCAAAAACCGTGCGATTTTCGCAGCTGGGGGGCAAAAATCGCGATTTTCGCCATTACCGGCCAAAAATAGCGCGATTTTCCCCGCTAGCGACCAGAAACTATGCGATTTTTGCAGATAGCGGGCAAAAATAGCGCGATTTTTGCCGCTACCGGCCAAAAACCGCGCGATTTTCGCTGCTAGCGGCCAAAAACCGTGCGATTTTCGCAGCTGGCGGGCAAGAATCGCGATTTTCGCCGCTACCGGCCAAAAATAGCGCGATTTTCGCCGTTAACGGCCAAAAACCGTGCGATTTTCGCCGCTAGCGGCCAAAAATCGTTGAATTCTGCCGCTAGTGGGCAAAAATCGCGCGATTTTCACCTGTAGGGGCCAGAAACTATGCAATTTTTGCAGCTTGCGGGCAAAAATAGCGCGATTTTCGCTGCTACTGGCCAAAAACCGCGCGATTTTCGCCGCTAGAGCCCAAAAACCATGCGATTTTCGCAGCTGGCATGCAAAAATCGCGATTTTCGCCGCTAGAGCCCAAAAACCGTGCGATTTTCGCAGCTGGCGGGCAAAAATCAAGATTTTCGCCGCTACCGGCCAAAAATAGCGCGATTTTCCCCGCTAGCGGGCAAAAACCGTGCGAATTTCGCCGCTACTGGCCAAAAATCGCGCGATTTTCGCCTCTAGCGGCCAGAAACTATGCGATTTTTGCAGCTTGCGGGCAAAAATAGTGCGATTTTCTCTGCTACCGGCCAAAAAGCGTGCGATTTTTGCCGCTAGCGCCCTAAAACCATGCGATTTTCGCAGCTGGCGGGCAAAAACCGCGATTTTCGCAGCTACCGACCAAAAATAGCGCGATTTTCGCCCCTAGCGGCCAAAAACTGTGCGAATTCCGCCGCTAGCGGGTAAAAATCGAGCGATTTTCGCCGCTAGCGGCCAAAAACTGTGCGAATTCCGCCGCTAGCGGGTAAAAATCGAGCGATTTTCGCCGCTAGCGGCCAGAAACTGCGATTTTTGCAGCTGGCGGGTAAAAATCGCGCGAATTTCGCCGCTACCTGCCAAAAACCGCGCGATTTTCGCCGCTAGCGGCCAAAAACCATGCGATTTTCGCAGCTGGCGGGCAAAAATCGCGACTTTCGCCGCTACCGGTCAAAAATAGCGCGATTTTCGCCGCTAGCGACCAGAAACTATGCGATTTTGGCAGCTGGCGGGCAAAAATCGCGATTTTCGCAGCTACCGGCCAAAAATCGTGCGATTTTCGCCGCTAGCGGCCAAAAACCGTGCGATTTTCGCCGCTAGCGGGTAAAAATCGCGATTTTCCCCGCTAGCGACCAGAAACTATGCGATTTTTGCAGATGGCGGGCAAAAAAAGCGCGATTTTCGCCGCTACAGGCCAAAAACCGCGCGATTTTCGCCGCTAGCGGCCAAAAACCGTGCGATTTTCGCAGCTGGCGGGCAAAAATCGCGATTTTCGCTGCTACCGGCCAAAAATAGCGCGATTTTCGAAGGTAGCGGCCAAAACCGTGCGATTTTCGAAGCTGGCGGCCAAAAATCGTTGAATTTTGCCGCTAGTGGCCAAAAATCGCGCGATTTTCGCCTGTAGGGGCCAGAAACTATGCAATTTTTGCAGCTTGCGGGCAAAAATAGCGGGATTTTCGCTGCTACTGGCCATAAACAGCGCGATTTTCGCCGCTAGAGTCCAAAAACCATGCGATTTTCGCAGCTGGCGGGCAAGAATCGCGATTTTCGCCGCTACCGGCCAAAAATAGCGCGATTTTCGCCGCTAACGGCCATAAACCGTGCGATTTTCGCAGCTGGCGGGCAAAAATCGCGATTTTCGCCGCTACCGGCCAAAAATAGCGCGATTTTCGCCGCTAGAGGGAAAAAACCGTGCGAATTTCGCCGCTATTGGCCAAAAATCGCGCGATTTTCGCCTCTAGCGGCCAGAAACTATGCGATTTTTGCAGCTTGCGGGCAAAAATAGCGCGATTTTCTCTGCTACAGGCCAAAAAGCGCGCGATTTTTGCCGCTAGCGGTCAAAAACCGTGCGATTTTCGCCGCTGGCGGGCAAAAATCGCGATTTTCGCCATTACCGGCCCAAAATAGCGCGATTTTCACCGCTAGCGACCAGAAACTATGCGAATTTTGAAGCTGGCGGGCAAAAATCGCGATTTTCGCCGCCACCGGCCAAAAATAGCGCGATTTTCGACGCTAGCGGCCAAAAATCGTCGAATTTTGCCGCTAGTGGCAAAAATCGCGCGATTTGTGCCTCTAGGGGCCAGAAACTATGCGAGTTTTGCAGCTTGCGGGCAAAAATAGCGCGATTTTCGCTGCTACTGGCCAAAAACCGCGCGATTTTCGCCGCTAGAGCCCAAAAACCATGCGATTTTCGCAGCTGGCGGGCAAGAATCGCGATTTTCGCCGCTAGCGGGCAAAAACCGTGCGAATTTCGCCGCTATTGGCCAAAAATCGCACGATTTTCATCTCTAGCGGCCATAAACTATGCGATTTTTGTAGCTTGCGGGCAAAAATCTCGATTTTCGCAGCTACCGACCAAAAATAGCGCGATTTTCGCCGCTAGCGGCCAAAAACTGTGCGAATTTCGCCGCTACCGGCGAAAAATCGCGCGATTTTCGCCGCTAGCGGCCAAAAACCATGCGATTTTCGCAGCTGGCGGGCAAAAATCGCGACTTTCGCCGCTACCGGTCAAAAATAGCGCGATTTTCGCCGCTAGCGACCAGAAACTATGCGATTTTGGCAGCTGGCGGGCAAAAATCGCGATTTTCGCAGCTACCGGCCAAAAATCGTGCGATTTTCGCCGCTAGCGGCCAAAAACCGTGCGATTTTCGCCGCTGGCGGGTAAAAATCGCGATTTTCCCCGCTAGCGACCAGAAACTATGCGATTTTTGCAGATGGCGGGCAAAAAAAGCGCGATTTTCGCCGCTACAGGCCAAAAACCGCGCGATTTTCGCCGCTAGCGGCCAAAAACCGTGCGATTTTCGCAGCTGGCGGGCAAAAATCGCGATTTTCGCTGCTACCGGCCAAAAATAGCGCGATTTTCGACGGTAGCGGCCAAAACCGTGCGATTTTCGAAGCTGGCGGCCAAAAATCGTTGAATTTTGCCGCTAGTGGCCAAAAATCGCGCGATTTTCGCCTGTAGGGGCCAGAAACTATGCAATTTTTGCAGCTTGCGGGCAAAAATAGCGGGATTTTCGCTGCTACTGGCCATAAACAGCGCGATTTTCGCCGCTAGAGTCCAAAAACCATGCGATTTTCGCAGCTGGTGGGAAAGAATCGCGATTTTCACCGCTACCGGCCAAAAATAGCGCGATTTTCGCCGCTAACGGCCATAAACCGTGCGATTTTCGCAGCTGGCGGGCAAAAATCGCGATTTTCGCCGCTACCGGCCAAAAATAGCGCGATTTTCCCCGCTAGAGGGAAAAAACCGTGCGAATTTCGCCGCTATTGGTCAAAAATAGCGCGATTTTCCCCATTAGCGACCAGAAACTATGCGATTTTTGCAGCTGGCGGGCAAAAATAGTGCGATTTTCGCCGCTACCGGCCAAAAACCGCGCGATTTTCGCCGCTAGCGGCCAAAAACCGTGCGATTTTCGCAGCTGGGGGGCAAAAATCGCGATTTTCGCCATTACCGGCCAAAAATAGCGCGATTTTCCCCGCTAGCGACCAGAAACTATGCGATTTTTGCAGATAGCGGGCAAAAATAGCGCGATTTTTGCCGCTACCGGCCAAAAACCGCGCGATTTTCGCTGCTAGCGGCCAAAAACCGTGC
>NW_027189148.1:2181620-2203450 GCF_040958095.1 Procambarus clarkii | reverse complement strand
GATACCTATTCCAGTAGCTGAAGTTTATAACTTTTTAGACACTCATCCCACCAGGGGACTCGAACACTGGCCAACAAGGTGGCAGTTGCATGCTGTATCCACTACACCATACTTCAAAGCCATTAAGAGAGGTAGGAATTCTGGGGTATTTAACCAACCAGAACTCCAATCCTCTCCCAGGCGATGAGATAGTGTGGGACCCCGGATGCTCTTTCATCGAGCCCTGTTATATGGGAAAACTCAGTGCCAAATGCTTAATGCACAGACTACCCTATTCCAGTAGCTGAAGTTTATAACTTTTTAGACACTCATCCCACCAGGGGACTCGAACACTGGCCAACAAGGTGGCAGTTGCATGCTGTATCCACTACACCATACTTCAAAGCCATTAAGAGAGGTAGGAATTCTGGGGTATTTAACCAACCAGAACTCCAATCCTCTCCCAGGCGATGAGATAGTGTGGGACCCCGGATGCTCTTTCATCGAGCCCTGTTATATGGGAAAACTCAGTGCCAAATGCTTAATGCACAGACTACCCTATTCCAGTAGCTGAAGTTTATAACTTTTTAGACACTCATCCCACCAGGGGACTCGAACACTGGCCAACAAGGTGGCAGTTGCATGCTGTATCCACTACACCATACTTCAAAGCCATTAAGAGAGGTAGGAATTCTGGGGTATTTAACCAACCAGAACTCCAATCCTCTCCCAGGCGATGAGATAGTGTGGGACCCCGGATGCTCTTTCATCGAGCCCTGTTATATGGGAAAACTCAGTGCCAAATGCTTAATGCACAGACTACCCTATTCCAGTAGCTGAAGTTTATAACTTTTTAGACACTCATCCCACCAGGGGACTCGAACACTGGCCAACAAGGTGGCAGTTGCATGCTGTATCCACTACACCATACTTCAAAGCCATTAAGAGAGGTAGGAATTCTGGGGTATTTAACCAACCAGAACTCCAATCCTCTCCCAGGCGATGAGATAGTGTGGGACCCCGGATGCTCTTTCATCGAGCCCTGTTATATGGGAAAACTCAGTGCCAAATGCTTAATGCACAGACTACCCTATTCCAGTAGCTGAAGTTTATAACTTTTTAGACACTCATCCCACCAGGGGACTCGAACACTGGCCAACAAGGTGGCAGTTGCATGCTGTATCCACTACACCATACTTCAAAGCCATTAAGAGAGGTAGGAATTCTGGGGTATTTAACCAACCAGAACTCCAATCCTCTCCCAGGCGATGAGATAGTGTGGGACCCCGGATGCTCTTTCATCGAGCCCTGTTATATGGGAAAACTCAGTGCCAAATGCTTAATGCACAGACTACCCTATTCCAGTAGCTGAAGTTTATAACTTTTTAGACACTCATCCCACCAGGGGACTCGAACACTGGCCAACAAGGTGGCAGTTGCATGCTGTATCCACTACACCATACTTCAAAGCCATTAAGAGAGGTAGGAATTCTGGGGTATTTAACCAACCAGAACTCCAATCCTCTCCCAGGCGATGAGATAGTGTGGGACCCCGGATGCTCTTTCATCGAGCCCTGTTATATGGGAAAACTCAGTGCCAAATGCTTAATGCACAGACTACCCTATTCCAGTAGCTGAAGTTTATAACTTTTTAGACACTCATCCCACCAGGGGACTCGAACACTGGCCAACAAGGTGGCAGTTGCATGCTGTATCCACTACACCATACTTCAAAGCCATTAAGAGAGGTAGGAATTCTGGGGTATTTAACCAACCAGAACTCCAATCCTCTCCCAGGCGATGAGATAGTGTGGGACCCCGGATGCTCTTTCATCGAGCCCTGTTATATGGGAAAACTCAGTGCCAAATGCTTAATGCACAGACTACCCTATTCCAGTAGCTGAAGTTTATAACTTTTTAGACACTCATCCCACCAGGGGACTCGAACACTGGCCAACAAGGTGGCAGTTGCATGCTGTATCCACTACACCATACTTCAAAGCCATTAAGAGAGGTAGGAATTCTGGGGTATTTAACCAACCAGAACTCCAATCCTCTCCCAGGCGATGAGATAGTGTGGGACCCCGGATGCTCTTTCATCGAGCCCTGTTATATGGGAAAACTCAGTGCCAAATGCTTAATGCACAGACTACCCTATTCCAGTAGCTGAAGTTTATAACTTTTTAGACACTCATCCCACCAGGGGACTCGAACACTGGCCAACAAGGTGGCAGTTGCATGCTGTATCCACTACACCATACTTCAAAGCCATTAAGAGAGGTAGGAATTCTGGGGTATTTAACCAACCAGAACTCCAATCCTCTCCCAGGCGATGAGATAGTGTGGGACCCCGGATGCTCTTTCATCGAGCCCTGTTATATGGGAAAACTCAGTGCCAAATGCTTAATGCACAGACTACCCTATTCCAGTAGCTGAAGTTTATAACTTTTTAGACACTCATCCCACCAGGGGACTCGAACACTGGCCAACAAGGTGGCAGTTGCATGCTGTATCCACTACACCATACTTCAAAGCCATTAAGAGAGGTAGGAATTCTGGGGTATTTAACCAACCAGAACTCCAATCCTCTCCCAGGCGATGAGATAGTGTGGGACCCCGGATGCTCTTTCATCGAGCCCTGTTATATGGGAAAACTCAGTGCCAAATGCTTAATGCACAGACTACCCTATTCCAGTAGCTGAAGTTTATAACTTTTTAGACACTCATCCCACCAGGGGACTCGAACACTGGCCAACAAGGTGGCAGTTGCATGCTGTATCCACTACACCATACTTCAAAGCCATTAAGAGAGGTAGGAAGTCTGGGGTATTTAACCAACCAGAACTCCAATCCTCTCCCAGGCGATGAGATAGTGTGGGACCCCGGATGCTCTTTCATCGAGCCCTGTTATATGGGAAAACTCAGTGCCAAATGCTTAATGCACAGACTACCCTATTCCAGTAGCTGAAGTTTATAACTTTTTAGACACTCATCCCACCAGGGGACTCGAACACTGGCCAACAAGGTGGCAGTTGCATGCTGTATCCACTACACCATACTTCAAAGCCATTAAGAGAGGTAGGAATTCTGGGGTATTTAACCAACCAGAACTCCAATCCTCTCCCAGGCGATGAGATAGTGTGGGACCCCGGATGCTCTTTCATCGAGCCCTGTTATATGGGAAAACTCAGTGCCAAATGCTTAATGCACAGACTACCCTATTCCAGTAGCTGAAGTTTATAACTTTTTAGACACTCATCCCACCAGGGGACTCGAACACTGGCCAACAAGGTGGCAGTTGCATGCTGTATCCACTACACCATACTTCAAAGCCATTAAGAGAGGTAGGAATTCTGGGGTATTTAACCAACCAGAACTCCAATCCTCTCCCAGGCGATGAGATAGTGTGGGACCCCGGATGCTCTTTCATCGAGTCCCTGTTATATGGGAAAACTCAGTGCCAAATGCTTAATGCACAGACTACCCTATTCCAGTAGCTGAAGTTTATAACTTTTTAGACACTCATCCCACCAGGGGACTCGAACACTGGCCAACAAGGTGGCAGTTGCATGCTGTATCCACTACACCATACTTCAAAGCCATTAAGAGAGGTAGGAATTCTGGGGTATTTAACCAACCAGAACTCCAATCCTCTCCCAGGCGATGAGATAGTGTGGGACCCCGGATGCTCTTTCATCGAGCCCTGTTATATGGGAAAACTCAGTGCCAAATGCTTAATGCACAGACTACCCTATTCCAGTAGCTGAAGTTTATAACTTTTTAGACACTCATCCCACCAGGGGACTCGAACACTGGCCAACAAGGTGGCAGTTGCATGCTGTATCCACTACACCATACTTCAAAGCCATTAAGAGAGGTAGGAATTCTGGGGTATTTAACCAACCAGAACTCCAATCCTCTCCCAGGCGATGAGATAGTGTGGGACCCCGGATGCTCTTTCATCGAGCCCTGTTATATGGGAAAACTCAGTGCCAAATGCTTAATGCACAGACTACCCTATTCCAGTAGCTGAAGTTTATAACTTTTTAGACACTCATCCCACCAGGGGACTCGAACACTGGCCAACAAGGTGGCAGTTGCATGCTGTATCCACTACACCATACTTCAAAGCCATTAAGAGAGGTAGGAATTCTGGGGTATTTAACCAACCAGAACTCCAATCCTCTCCCAGGCGATGAGATAGTGTGGGACCCCGGATGCTCTTTCATCGAGCCCTGTTATATGGGAAAACTCAGTGCCAAATGCTTAATGCACAGACTACCCTATTCCAGTAGCTGAAGTTTATAACTTTTTAGACACTCATCCCACCAGGGGACTCGAACACTGGCCAACAAGGTGGCAGTTGCATGCTGTATCCACTACACCATACTTCAAAGCCATTAAGAGAGGTAGGAATTCTGGGGTATTTAACCAACCAGAACTCCAATCCTCTCCCAGGCGATGAGATAGTGTGGGACCCCGGATGCTCTTTCATCGAGCCCTGTTATATGGGAAAACTCAGTGCCAAATGCTTAATGCACAGACTACCCTATTCCAGTAGCTGAAGTTTATAACTTTTTAGACACTCATCCCACCAGGGGACTCGAACACTGGCCAACAAGGTGGCAGTTGCATGCTGTATCCACTACACCATACTTCAAAGCCATTAAGAGAGGTAGGAATTCTGGGGTATTTAACCAACCAGAACTCCAATCCTCTCCCAGGCGATGAGATAGTGTGGGACCCCGGATGCTCTTTCATCGAGCCCTGTTATATGGGAAAACTCAGTGCCAAATGCTTAATGCACAGACTACCCTATTCCAGTAGCTGAAGTTTATAACTTTTTAGACACTCATCCCACCAGGGGACTCGAACACTGGCCAACAAGGTGGCAGTTGCATGCTGTATCCACTACACCATACTTCAAAGCCATTAAGAGAGGTAGGAATTCTGGGGTATTTAACCAACCAGAACTCCAATCCTCTCCCAGGCGATGAGATAGTGTGGGACCCCGGATGCTCTTTCATCGAGCCCTGTTATATGGGAAAACTCAGTGCCAAATGCTTAATGCACAGACTACCCTATTCCAGTAGCTGAAGTTTATAACTTTTTAGACACTCATCCCACCAGGGGACTCGAACACTGGCCAACAAGGTGGCAGTTGCATGCTGTATCCACTACACCATACTTCAAAGCCATTAAGAGAGGTAGGAATTCTGGGGTATTTAACCAACCAGAACTCCAATCCTCTCCCAGGCGATGAGATAGTGTGGGACCCCGGATGCTCTTTCATCGAGCCCTGTTATATGGGAAAACTCAGTGCCAAATGCTTAATGCACAGACTACCCTATTCCAGTAGCTGAAGTTTATAACTTTTTAGACACTCATCCCACCAGGGGACTCGAACACTGGCCAACAAGGTGGCAGTTGCATGCTGTATCCACTACACCATACTTCAAAGCCATTAAGAGAGGTAGGAATTCTGGGGTATTTAACCAACCAGAACTCCAATCCTCTCCCAGGCGATGAGATAGTGTGGGACCCCGGATGCTCTTTCATCGAGCCCTGTTATATGGGAAAACTCAGTGCCAAATGCTTAATGCACAGACTACCCTATTCCAGTAGCTGAAGTTTATAACTTTTTAGACACTCATCCCACCAGGGGACTCGAACACTGGCCAACAAGGTGGCAGTTGCATGCTGTATCCACTACACCATACTTCAAAGCCATTAAGAGAGGTAGGAATTCTGGGGTATTTAACCAACCAGAACTCCAATCCTCTCCCAGGCGATGAGATAGTGTGGGACCCCGGATGCTCTTTCATCGAGCCCTGTTATATGGGAAAACTCAGTGCCAAATGCTTAATGCACAGACTACCCTATTCCAGTAGCTGAAGTTTATAACTTTTTAGACACTCATCCCACCAGGGGACTCGAACACTGGCCAACAAGGTGGCAGTTGCATGCTGTATCCACTACACCATACTTCAAAGCCATTAAGAGAGGTAGGAATTCTGGGGTATTTAACCAACCAGAACTCCAATCCTCTCCCAGGCGATGAGATAGTGTGGGACCCCGGATGCTCTTTCATCGAGCCCTGTTATATGGGAAAACTCAGTGCCAAATGCTTAATGCACAGACTACCCTATTCCAGTAGCTGAAGTTTATAACTTTTTAGACACTCATCCCACCAGGGGACTCGAACACTGGCCAACAAGGTGGCAGTTGCATGCTGTATCCACTACACCATACTTCAAAGCCATTAAGAGAGGTAGGAATTCTGGGGTATTTAACCAACCAGAACTCCAATCCTCTCCCAGGCGATGAGATAGTGTGGGACCCCGGATGCTCTTTCATCGAGTCCCTGTTATATGGGAAAACTCAGTGCCAAATGCTTAATGCACAGACTACCCTATTCCAGTAGCTGAAGTTTATAACTTTTTAGACACTCATCCCACCAGGGGACTCGAACACTGGCCAACAAGGTGGCAGTTGCATGCTGTATCCACTACACCATACTTCAAAGCCATTAAGAGAGGTAGGAATTCTGGGGTATTTAACCAACCAGAACTCCAATCCTCTCCCAGGCGATGAGATAGTGTGGGACCCCGGATGCTCTTTCATCGAGCCCTGTTATATGGGAAAACTCAGTGCCAAATGCTTAATGCACAGACTACCCTATTCCAGTAGCTGAAGTTTATAACTTTTTAGACACTCATCCCACCAGGGGACTCGAACACTGGCCAACAAGGTGGCAGTTGCATGCTGTATCCACTACACCATACTTCAAAGCCATTAAGAGAGGTAGGAATTCTGGGGTATTTAACCAACCAGAACTCCAATCCTCTCCCAGGCGATGAGATAGTGTGGGACCCCGGATGCTCTTTCATCGAGCCCTGTTATATGGGAAAACTCAGTGCCAAATGCTTAATGCACAGACTACCCTATTCCAGTAGCTGAAGTTTATAACTTTTTAGACACTCATCCCACCAGGGGACTCGAACACTGGCCAACAAGGTGGCAGTTGCATGCTGTATCCACTACACCATACTTCAAAGCCATTAAGAGAGGTAGGAATTCTGGGGTATTTAACCAACCAGAACTCCAATCCTCTCCCAGGCGATGAGATAGTGTGGGACCCCGGATGCTCTTTCATCGAGCCCTGTTATATGGGAAAACTCAGTGCCAAATGCTTAATGCACAGACTACCCTATTCCAGTAGCTGAAGTTTATAACTTTTTAGACACTCATCCCACCAGGGGACTCGAACACTGGCCAACAAGGTGGCAGTTGCATGCTGTATCCACTACACCATACTTCAAAGCCATTAAGAGAGGTAGGAATTCTGGGGTATTTAACCAACCAGAACTCCAATCCTCTCCCAGGCGATGAGATAGTGTGGGACCCCGGATGCTCTTTCATCGAGCCCTGTTATATGGGAAAACTCAGTGCCAAATGCTTAATGCACAGACTACCCTATTCCAGTAGCTGAAGTTTATAACTTTTTAGACACTCATCCCACCAGGGGACTCGAACACTGGCCAACAAGGTGGCAGTTGCATGCTGTATCCACTACACCATACTTCAAAGCCATTAAGAGAGGTAGGAATTCTGGGGTATTTAACCAACCAGAACTCCAATCCTCTCCCAGGCGATGAGATAGTGTGGGACCCCGGATGCTCTTTCATCGAGCCCTGTTATATGGGAAAACTCAGTGCCAAATGCTTAATGCACAGACTACCCTATTCCAGTAGCTGAAGTTTATAACTTTTTAGACACTCATCCCACCAGGGGACTCGAACACTGGCCAACAAGGTGGCAGTTGCATGCTGTATCCACTACACCATACTTCAAAGCCATTAAGAGAGGTAGGAATTCTGGGGTATTTAACCAACCAGAACTCCAATCCTCTCCCAGGCGATGAGATAGTGTGGGACCCCGGATGCTCTTTCATCGAGCCCTGTTATATGGGAAAACTCAGTGCCAAATGCTTAATGCACAGACTACCCTATTCCAGTAGCTGAAGTTTATAACTTTTTAGACACTCATCCCACCAGGGGACTCGAACACTGGCCAACAAGGTGGCAGTTGCATGCTGTATCCACTACACCATACTTCAAAGCCATTAAGAGAGGTAGGAATTCTGGGGTATTTAACCAACCAGAACTCCAATCCTCTCCCAGGCGATGAGATAGTGTGGGACCCCGGATGCTCTTTCATCGAGCCCTGTTATATGGGAAAACTCAGTGCCAAATGCTTAATGCACAGACTACCCTATTCCAGTAGCTGAAGTTTATAACTTTTTAGACACTCATCCCACCAGGGGACTCGAACACTGGCCAACAAGGTGGCAGTTGCATGCTGTATCCACTACACCATACTTCAAAGCCATTAAGAGAGGTAGGAATTCTGGGGTATTTAACCAACCAGAACTCCAATCCTCTCCCAGGCGATGAGATAGTGTGGGACCCCGGATGCTCTTTCATCGAGCCCTGTTATATGGGAAAACTCAGTGCCAAATGCTTAATGCACAGACTACCCTATTCCAGTAGCTGAAGTTTATAACTTTTTAGACACTCATCCCACCAGGGGACTCGAACACTGGCCAACAAGGTGGCAGTTGCATGCTGTATCCACTACACCATACTTCAAAGCCATTAAGAGAGGTAGGAATTCTGGGGTATTTAACCAACCAGAACTCCAATCCTCTCCCAGGCGATGAGATAGTGTGGGACCCCGGATGCTCTTTCATCGAGCCCTGTTATATGGGAAAACTCAGTGCCAAATGCTTAATGCACAGACTACCCTATTCCAGTAGCTGAAGTTTATAACTTTTTAGACACTCATCCCACCAGGGGACTCGAACACTGGCCAACAAGGTGGCAGTTGCATGCTGTATCCACTACACCATACTTCAAAGCCATTAAGAGAGGTAGGAATTCTGGGGTATTTAACCAACCAGAACTCCAATCCTCTCCCAGGCGATGAGATAGTGTGGGACCCCGGATGCTCTTTCATCGAGCCCTGTTATATGGGAAAACTCAGTGCCAAATGCTTAATGCACAGACTACCCTATTCCAGTAGCTGAAGTTTATAACTTTTTAGACACTCATCCCACCAGGGGACTCGAACACTGGCCAACAAGGTGGCAGTTGCATGCTGTATCCACTACACCATACTTCAAAGCCATTAAGAGAGGTAGGAATTCTGGGGTATTTAACCAACCAGAACTCCAATCCTCTCCCAGGCGATGAGATAGTGTGGGACCCCGGATGCTCTTTCATCGAGCCCTGTTATATGGGAAAACTCAGTGCCAAATGCTTAATGCACAGACTACCCTATTCCAGTAGCTGAAGTTTATAACTTTTTAGACACTCATCCCACCAGGGGACTCGAACACTGGCCAACAAGGTGGCAGTTGCATGCTGTATCCACTACACCATACTTCAAAGCCATTAAGAGAGGTAGGAATTCTGGGGTATTTAACCAACCAGAACTCCAATCCTCTCCCAGGCGATGAGATAGTGTGGGACCCCGGATGCTCTTTCATCGAGCCCTGTTATATGGGAAAACTCAGTGCCAAATGCTTAATGCACAGACTACCCTATTCCAGTAGCTGAAGTTTATAACTTTTTAGACACTCATCCCACCAGGGGACTCGAACACTGGCCAACAAGGTGGCAGTTGCATGCTGTATCCACTACACCATACTTCAAAGCCATTAAGAGAGGTAGGAATTCTGGGGTATTTAACCAACCAGAACTCCAATCCTCTCCCAGGCGATGAGATAGTGTGGGACCCCGGATGCTCTTTCATCGAGCCCTGTTATATGGGAAAACTCAGTGCCAAATGCTTAATGCACAGACTACCCTATTCCAGTAGCTGAAGTTTATAACTTTTTAGACACTCATCCCACCAGGGGACTCGAACACTGGCCAACAAGGTGGCAGTTGCATGCTGTATCCACTACACCATACTTCAAAGCCATTAAGAGAGGTAGGAATTCTGGGGTATTTAACCAACCAGAACTCCAATCCTCTCCCAGGCGATGAGATAGTGTGGGACCCCGGATGCTCTTTCATCGAGCCCTGTTATATGGGAAAACTCAGTGCCAAATGCCTTAATGCACAGACTACCCTATCCAGTAGCTGAAGTTTATAACTTTTTAGACACTCAACCCACCAGGGGACTCGAACACTGGCCAACAAGGTGGAGTTGCATGCTGTATCCACTACACCATACTTCAAAGCCATAAGAGAGGTAGGAATTCTGGGGTATTTAACCAACCAGAACTCCAATCCTCTCCAGGCATGAGATAGTGTGGGACCTCTAATGCTCTTTCCATGTTCCTGTTATAAGGGAAAATTTCAGTGCCAATGCTTAGTGCACAGACTACCCTATTCCAGAAGCTGAAGTATATTTTCTTTTTAGACACTACAACCACCAGAGACTCGAACACTGGCAACAAGGTGACGTTTACATGCTGTTCCACACACCATACTTCATGCATAATAGGGGTAGGAATTCTGGGTAATTTAACCAACGCAGAACTCATCCTTCTCCCAGGCATGAGATATTGTGTAACCTCTAATGCACTTTCATCGGTTCCTGTTATATGGGAAAACTCAGTGCCAAATGCTTAATGCACAGACTACCCTATTCCAGTAGCTGAAGTTTATAACTTTTTAGACACTCATCCCACCAGGGGACTCGAACACTGGCCAACAAGGTGGCAGTTGCATGCTGTATCCACTACACCATACTTCAAAGCCATTAAGAGAGGTAGGAATTCTGGGGTATTTAACCAACCAGAACTCCAATCCTCTCCCAGGCGATGAGATAGTGTGGGACCCCGGATGCTCTTTCATCGAGCCCTGTTATATGGGAAAACTCAGTGCCAAATGCTTAATGCACAGACTACCCTATTCCAGTAGCTGAAGTTTATAACTTTTTAGACACTCACCCACCAGGGGACTCGAACACTGGCCAACAAGGTGGCAGTTGCATGCTGTATCCACTACACCATACTTCAAAGCCATTAAGAGAGGTAGGAATTCTGGGGTATTTAACCAACCAGAACTCCAATCCTCTCCCAGGCGATGAGATAGTGTGGGACCCCGGATGCTCTTTCATCGAGCCCTGTTATATGGGAAAACTCAGTGCCAAATGCTTAATGCACAGACTACCCTATTCCAGTAGCTGAAGTTTATAACTTTTTAGACACTCATCCCACCAGGGGACTCGAACACTGGCCAACAAGGTGGCAGTTGCATGCTGTATCCACTACACCATACTTCAAAGCCATTAAGAGATGTAGGAATTCTGGGGTATTTAACCAACCAGAATTCCAATCCTCTCCCAGGCGATGAGATAGTGTGGGACCCCGGATGCTCTTTCATCGAGCCCTGTTATATGGGAAAACTCAGTGCCAAATGCTTAATGCACAGACTACCCTATTCCAGTAGCTGAAGTTTATAACTTTTTAGACACTCATCCCACCAGGGGACTCGAACACTGGCCAACAAGGTGGCAGTTGCATGCTGTATCCACTACACCATACTTCAAAGCCATTAAGAGAGGTAGGAATTCTGGGGTATTTAACCAACCAGAACTCCAATCCTCTCCCAGGCGATGAGATAGTGTGGGACCCCGGATGCTCTTTCATCGAGCCCTGTTATATGGGAAAACTCAGTGCCAAATGCTTAATGCACAGACTACCCTATTCCAGTAGCTGAAGTTTATAACTTTTTAGACACTCATCCCACCAGGGGACTCGAACACTGGCCAACAAGGTGGCAGTTGCATGCTGTATCCACTACACCATACTTCAAAGCCATTAAGAGAGGTAGGAAGTCTGGGGTATTTAACCAACCAGAACTCCAATCCTCTCCCAGGCGATGAGATAGTGTGGGACCCCGGATGCTCTTTCATCGAGCCCTGTTATATGGGAAAACTCAGTGCCAAATGCTTAATGCACAGACTACCCTATTCCAGTAGCTGAAGTTTATAACTTTTTAGACACTCATCCCACCAGGGGACTCGAACACTGGCCAACAAGGTGGCAGTTGCATGCTGTATCCACTACACCATACTTCAAAGCCATTAAGAGAGGTAGGAATTCTGGGGTATTTAACCAACCAGAACTCCAATCCTCTCCCAGGCGATGAGATAGTGTGGGACCCCGGATGCTCTTTCATCGAGCCCTGTTATATGGGAAAACTCAGTGCCAAATGCTTAATGCACAGACTACCCTATTCCAGTAGCTGAAGTTTATAACTTTTTAGACACTCATCCCACCAGGGGACTCGAACACTGGCCAACAAGGTGGCAGTTGCATGCTGTATCCACTACACCATACTTCAAAGCCATTAAGAGAGGTAGGAATTCTGGGGTATTTAACCAACCAGAACTCCAATCCTCTCCCAGGCGATGAGATAGTGTGGGACCCCGGATGCTCTTTCATCGAGCCCTGTTATATGGGAAAACTCAGTGCCAAATGCTTAATGCACAGACTACCCTATTCCAGTAGCTGAAGTTTATAACTTTTTAGACACTCATCCCACCAGGGGACTCGAACACTGGCCAACAAGGTGGCAGTTGCATGCTGTATCCACTACACCATACTTCAAAGCCATTAAGAGAGGTAGGAATTCTGGGGTATTTAACCAACCAGAACTCCAATCCTCTCCCAGGCGATGAGATAGTGTGGGACCCCGGATGCTCTTTCATCGAGTCCCTGTTATATGGGAAAACTCAGTGCCAAATGCTTAATGCACAGACTACCCTATTCCAGTAGCTGAAGTTTATAACTTTTTAGACACTCATCCCACCAGGGGACTCGAACACTGGCCAACAAGGTGGCAGTTGCATGCTGTATCCACTACACCATACTTCAAAGCCATTAAGAGAGGTAGGAATTCTGGGGTATTTAACCAACCAGAACTCCAATCCTCTCCCAGGCGATGAGATAGTGTGGGACCCCGGATGCTCTTTCATCGAGCCCTGTTATATGGGAAAACTCAGTGCCAAATGCTTAATGCACAGACTACCCTATTCCAGTAGCTGAAGTTTATAACTTTTTAGACACTCACCCCACCAGGGGACTCGAACACTGGCCAACAAGGTGGCAGTTGCATGCTGTATCCACTACACCATAATTCAAAGCCATTAAAAGAGGTAGGAATTATGGGGTATTTAACCAACCAGAACTCCAATCCTCTCCCAGGCGATGAGATAGTGTGGGACCCCGGATGCTCTTTCATCGAGCCCTGTTATATGGGAAAACTCAGTGCCAAATGCTTAATGCACAGACTACCCTATTCCAGTAGCTGAAGTTTATAACTTTTTAGACACTCATCCCACCAGGGGACTCGAACACTGGCCAACAAGGTGGCAGTTGCATGCTGTATCCACTACACCATACTTCAAAGCCATTAAGAGAGGTAGGAATTCTGGGGTATTTAACCAACCAGAACTCCAATCCTCTCCCAGGCGATGAGATAGTGTGGGACCCCGGATGCTCTTTCATCGAGTCCCTGTTATATGGGAAAACTCAGTGCCAAATGCTTAATGCACAGACTACCCTATTCCAGTAGCTGAAGTTTATAACTTTTTAGACACTCATCCCACCAGGGGACTCGAACACTGGCCAACAAGGTGGCAGTTGCATGCTGTATCCACTACACCATACTTCAAAGCCATTAAGAGAGGTAGGAATTCTGGGGTATTTAACCAACCAGAACTCCAATCCTCTCCCAGGCAATGAGATAGTGTGGGACCCCGGATGCTCTTTCATCGAGCCCTGTTATATGGGAAAACTCAGTGCCAAATGCTTAATGCACAGACTACCCTATTCCAGTAGCTGAAGTTTATAACTTTTTAGACACTCATCCCACCAGGGGACTCGAACACTGGCCAACAAGGTGGCAGTTGCATGCTGTATCCACTACACCATACTTCAAAGCCATTAAGAGAGGTAGGAATTCTGGGGTATTTAACCAACCAGAACTCCAATCCTCTCCCAGGCGATGAGATAGTGTGGGACCCCGGATGCTCTTTCATCGAGCCCTGTTATATGGGAAAACTCAGTGCCAAATGCTTAATGCACAGACTACCCTATTCCAGTAGCTGAAGTTTATAACTTTTTAGACACTCATCCCACCAGGGGACTCGAACACTGGCCAACAAGGTGGCAGTTGCATGCTGTATCCACTACACCATACTTCAAAGCCATTAAGAGAGGTAGGAATTCTGGGGTATTTAACCAACCAGAACTCCAATCCTCTCCCAGGCGATGAGATAGTGTGGGACCTCGGATGCTCTTTCATCGAGCCCTGTTATATGGGAAAACTCAGTGCCAAATGCTTAATGCACAGACTACCCTATTCCAGTAGCTGAAGTTTATAACTTTTTAGACACTCATCCCACCAGGGGACTCGAACACTGGCCAACAAGGTGGCAGTTGCATGCTGTATCCACTACACCATACTTCAAAGCCATTAAGAGAGGTAGGAATTCTGGGGTATTTAACCAACCAGAACTCCAATCCTCTCCCAGGCGATGAGATAGTGTGGGACCCCGGATGCTCTTTCATCGAGTCCCTGTTATATGGGAAAACTCAGTGCCAAATGCTTAATGCACAGACTACCCTATTCCAGTAGCTGAAGTTTATAACTTTTTAGACACTCATCCCACCAGGGGACTCGAACACTGGCCAACAAGGTGGCAGTTGCATGCTGTATCCACTACACCATACTTCAAAGCCATTAAGAGAGGTAGGAATTCTGGGGTATTTAACCAACCAGAACTCCAATCCTCTCCCAGGCGATGAGATAGTGTGGGACCCCGGATGCTCTTTCATCGAGCCCTGTTATATGGGAAAACTCAGTGCCAAATGCTTAATGCACAGACTACCCTATTCCAGTAGCTGAAGTTTATAACTTTTTAGACACTCATCCCACCAGGGGACTCGAACACTGGCCAACAAGGTGGCAGTTGCATGCTGTATCCACTACACCATACTTCAAAGCCATTAAGAGAGGTAGGAATTCTGGGGTATTTAACCAACCAGAACTCCAATCCTCTCCCAGGCGATGAGATAGTGTGGGACCCCGGATGCTCTTTCATCGAGCCCTGTTATATGGGAAAACTCAGTGCCAAATGCTTAATGCACAGACTACCCTATTCCAGTAGCTGAAGTTTATAACTTTTTAGACACTCATCCCACCAGGGGACTCGAACACTGGCCAACAAGGTGGCAGTTGCATGCTGTATCCACTACACCATACTTCAAAGCCATTAAGAGAGGTAGGAATTCTGGGGTATTTAACCAACCAGAACTCCAATCCTCTCCCAGGCGATGAGATAGTGTGGGACCCCGGATGCTCTTTCATCGAGCCCTGTTATATGGGAAAACTCAGTGCCAAATGCTTAATGCACAGACTACCCTATTCCAGTAGCTGAAGTTTATAACTTTTTAGACACTCATCCCACCAGGGGACTCGAACACTGGCCAACAAGGTGGCAGTTGCATGCTGTATCCACTACACCATACTTCAAAGCCATTAAGAGAGGTAGGAATTCTGGGGTATTTAACCAACCAGAACTCCAATCCTCTCCCAGGCGATGAGATAGTGTGGGACCCCGGATGCTCTTTCATCGAGCCCTGTTATATGGGAAAACTCAGTGCCAAATGCTTAATGCACAGACTACCCTATTCCAGTAGCTGAAGTTTATAACTTTTTAGACACTCATCCCACCAGGGGACTCGAACACTGGCCAACAAGGTGGCAGTTGCATGCTGTATCCACTACACCATACTTCAAAGCCATTAAGAGAGGTAGGAATTCTGGGGTATTTAACCAACCAGAACTCCAATCCTCTCCCAGGCGATGAGATAGTGTGGGACCCCGGATGCTCTTTCATCGAGTCCCTGTTATATGGGAAAACTCAGTGCCAAATGCTTAATGCACAGACTACCCTATTCCAGTAGCTGAAGTTTATAACTTTTTAGACACTCATCCCACCAGGGGACTCGAACACTGGCCAACAAGGTGGCAGTTGCATGCTGTATCCACTACACCATACTTCAAAGCCATTAAGAGAGGTAGGAATTCTGGGGTATTTAACCAACCAGAACTCCAATCCTCTCCCAGGCGATGAGATAGTGTGGGACCCCGGATGCTCTTTCATCGAGCCCTGTTATATGGGAAAACTCAGTGCCAAATGCTTAATGCACAGACTACCCTATTCCAGTAGCTGAAGTTTATAACTTTTTAGACACTCATCCCACCAGGGGACTCGAACACTGGCCAACAAGGTGGCAGTTGCATGCTGTATCCACTACACCATACTTCAAAGCCATTAAGAGAGGTAGGAATTCTGGGGTATTTAACCAACCAGAACTCCAATCCTCTCCCAGGCGATGAGATAGTGTGGGACCCCGGATGCTCTTTCATCGAGTCCCTGTTATATGGGAAAACTCAGTGCCAAATGCTTAATGCACAGACTACCCTATTCCAGTAGCTGAAGTTTATAACTTTTTAGACACTCATCCCACCAGGGGACTCGAACACTGGCCAACAAGGTGGCAGTTGCATGCTGTATCCACTACACCATACTTCAAAGCCATTAAGAGAGGTAGGAATTCTGGGGTATTTAACCAACCAGAACTCCAATCCTCTCCCAGGCGATGAGATAGTGTGGGACCCCGGATGCTCTTTCATCGAGCCCTGTTATATGGGAAAACTCAGTGCCAAATGCTTAATGCACAGACTACCCTATTCCAGTAGCTGAAGTTTATAACTTTTTAGACACTCATCCCACCAGGGGACTCGAACACTGGCCAACAAGGTGGCAGTTGCATGCTGTATCCACTACACCATACTTCAAAGCCATTAAGAGAGGTAGGAATTCTGGGGTATTTAACCAACCAGAACTCCAATCCTCTCCCAGGCGATGAGATAGTGTGGGACCCCGGATGCTCTTTCATCGAGCCCTGTTATATGGGAAAACTCAGTGCCAAATGCTTAATGCACAGACTACCCTATTCCAGTAGCTGAAGTTTATAACTTTTTAGACACTCATCCCACCAGGGGACTCGAACACTGGCCAACAAGGTGGCAGTTGCATGCTGTATCCACTACACCATACTTCAAAGCCATTAAGAGAGGTAGGAATTCTGGGGTATTTAACCAACCAGAACTCCAATCCTCTCCCAGGCGATGAGATAGTGTGGGACCCCGGATGCTCTTTCATCGAGTCCCTGTTATATGGGAAAACTCAGTGCCAAATGCTTAATGCACAGACTACCCTATTCCAGTAGCTGAAGTTTATAACTTTTTAGACACTCATCCCACCAGGGGACTCGAACACTGGCCAACAAGGTGGCAGTTGCATGCTGTATCCACTACACCATACTTCAAAGCCATTAAGAGAGGTAGGAATTCTGGGGTATTTAACCAACCAGAACTCCAATCCTCTCCCAGGCGATGAGATAGTGTGGGACCCCGGATGCTCTTTCATCGAGCCCTGTTATATGGGAAAACTCAGTGCCAAATGCTTAATGCACAGACTACCCTATTCCAGTAGCTGAAGTTTATAACTTTTTAGACACTCATCCCACCAGGGGACTCGAACACTGGCCAACAAGGTGGCAGTTGCATGCTGTATCCACTACACCATACTTCAAAGCCATTAAGAGAGGTAGGAATTCTGGGGTATTTAACCAACCAGAACTCCAATCCTCTCCCAGGCGATGAGATAGTGTGGGACCCCGGATGCTCTTTCATCGAGTCCCTGTTATATGGGAAAACTCAGTGCCAAATGCTTAATGCACAGACTACCCTATTCCAGTAGCTGAAGTTTATAACTTTTTAGACACTCATCCCACCAGGGGACTCGAACACTGGCCAACAAGGTGGCAGTTGCATGCTGTATCCACTACACCATACTTCAAAGCCATTAAGAGAGGTAGGAATTCTGGGGTATTTAACCAACCAGAACTCCAATCCTCTCCCAGGCGATGAGATAGTGTGGGACCCCGGATGCTCTTTCATCGAGCCCTGTTATATGGGAAAACTCAGTGCCAAATGCTTAATGCACAGACTACCCTATTCCAGTAGCTGAAGTTTATAACTTTTTAGACACTCATCCCACCAGGGGACTCGAACACTGGCCAACAAGGTGGCAGTTGCATGCTGTATCCACTACACCATACTTCAAAGCCATTAAGAGAGGTAGGAATTCTGGGGTATTTAACCAACCAGAACTCCAATCCTCTCCCAGGCAATGAGATAGTGTGGGACCCCGGATGCTCTTTCATCGAGTCCCTGTTATATGGGAAAACTCAGTGCCAAATGCTTAATGCACAGACTACCCTATTCCAGTAGCTGAAGTTTATAACTTTTTAGACACTCATCCCACCAGGGGACTCGAACACTGGCCAACAAGGTGGCAGTTGCATGCTGTATCCACTACACCATACTTCAAAGCCATTAAGAGAGGTAGGAATTCTGGGGTATTTAACCAACCAGAACTCCAATCCTCTCCCAGGCGAATGAGATAGTGTGGGACCCTCGGATGCTCTTTCATCGAGTTCCTGTTATATGGGAAAACTCAGTGCCAAATGCTTAATGCACAGACTACCCTATTCCAGTAGCTGAAGTTTATAACTTTTTAGACACTCATCCCACCAGGGGACTCGAACACTGGCCAACAAGGTGGCAGTTGCATGCTGTATCCACTACACCATACTTCAAAGCCATTAAGAGAGGTAGGAAGTCTGGGGTATTTAACCAACCAGAACTCCAATCCTCTCCCAGGCGATGAGATAGTGTGGGACCCCGGATGCTCTTTCATCGAGTCCCTGTTATATGGGAAAACTCAGTGCCAAATGCTTAATGCACAGACTACCCTATTCCAGTAGCTGAAGTTTATAACTTTTTAGACACTCATCCCACCAGGGGACTCGAACACTGGCCAACAAGGTGGCAGTTGCATGCTGTATCCACTACACCATACTTCAAAGCCATTAAGAGAGGTAGGAAGTCTGGGGTATTTAACCAACCAGAACTCCAATCCTCTCCCAGGCGATGAGATAGTGTGGGACCCCGGATGCTCTTTCATCGAGCCCTGTTATATGGGAAAACTCAGTGCCAAATGCTTAATGCACAGACTACCCTATTCCAGTAGCTGAAGTTTATAACTTTTTAGACACTCATCCCACCAGGGGACTCGAACACTGGCCAACAAGGTGGCAGTTGCATGCTGTATCCACTACACCATACTTCAAAGCCATTAAGAGAGGTAGGAATTCTGGGGTATTTAACCAACCAGAACTCCAATCCTCTCCCAGGCGATGAGATAGTGTGGGACCCCGGATGCTCTTTCATCGAGTCCCTGTTATATGGGAAAACTCAGTGCCAAATGCTTAATGCACAGACTACCCTATTCCAGTAGCTGAAGTTTATAACTTTTTAGACACTCATCCCACCAGGGGACTCGAACACTGGCCAACAAGGTGGCAGTTGCATGCTGTATCCACTACACCATACTTCAAAGCCATTAAGAGAGGTAGGAATTCTGGGGTATTTAACCAACCAGAACTCCAATCCTCTCCCAGGCGATGAGATAGTGTGGGACCCCGGATGCTCTTTCATCGAGCCCTGTTATATGGGAAAACTCAGTGCCAAATGCTTAATGCACAGACTACCCTATTCCAGTAGCTGAAGTTTATAACTTTTTAGACACTCATCCCACCAGGGGACTCGAACACTGGCCAACAAGGTGGCAGTTGCATGCTGTATCCACTACACCATACTTCAAAGCCATTAAGAGAGGTAGGAAGTCTGGGGTATTTAACCAACCAGAACTCCAATCCTCTCCCAGGCGATGAGATAGTGTGGGACCCCGGATGCTCTTTCATCGAGCCCTGTTATATGGGAAAACTCAGTGCCAAATGCTTAATGCACAGACTACCCTATTCCAGTAGCTGAAGTTTATAACTTTTTAGACACTCATCCCACCAGGGGACTCGAACACTGGCCAACAAGGTGGCAGTTGCATGCTGTATCCACTACACCATACTTCAAAGCCATTAAGAGAGGTAGGAATTCTGGGGTATTTAACCAACCAGAACTCCAATCCTCTCCCAGGCGATGAGATAGTGTGGGACCCCGGATGCTCTTTCATCGAGCCCTGTTATATGGGAAAACTCAGTGCCAAATGCTTAATGCACAGACTACCCTATTCCAGTAGCTGAAGTTTATAACTTTTTAGACACTCATCCCACCAGGGGACTCGAACACTGGCCAACAAGGTGGCAGTTGCATGCTGTATCCACTACACCATACTTCAAAGCCATTAAGAGAGGTAGGAATTCTGGGGTATTTAACCAACCAGAACTCCAATCCTCTCCCAGGCGATGAGATAGTGTGGGACCCCGGATGCTCTTTCATCGAGTCCTGTTATATGGGAAAACTCAGTGCCAAATGCTTAATGCACAGACTACCCTATTCCAGTAGCTGAAGTTTATAACTTTTTAGACACTCATCCCACCAGGGGACTCGAACACTGGCCAACAAGGTGGCAGTTGCATGCTGTATCCACTACACCATACTTCAAAGCCATTAAGAGAGGTAGGAATTCTGGGGTATTTAACCAACCAGAACTCCAATCCTCTCCCAGGCGATGAGATAGTGTGGGACCCCGGATGCTCTTTCATCGAGCCCTGTTATATGGGAAAACTCAGTGCCAAATGCTTAATGCACAGACTACCCTATTCCAGTAGCTGAAGTTTATAACTTTTTAGACACTCATCCCACCAGGGGACTCGAACACTGGCCAACAAGGTGGCAGTTGCATGCTGTATCCACTACACCATACTTCAAAGCCATTAAGAGAGGTAGGAATTCTGGGGTATTTAACCAACCAGAACTCCAATCCTCTCCCAGGCGATGAGATAGTGTGGGACCTCGGATGCTCTTTCATCGAGCCCTGTTATATGGGAAAACTCAGTGCCAAATGCTTAATGCACAGACTACCCTATTCCAGTAGCTGAAGTTTATAACTTTTTAGACACTCATCCCACCAGGGGACTCGAACACTGGCCAACAAGGTGGCAGTTGCATGCTGTATCCACTACACCATACTTCAAAGCCATTAAGAGAGGTAGGAATTCTGGGGTATTTAACCAACCAGAACTCCAATCCTCTCCCAGGCGATGAGATAGTGTGGGACCCCGGATGCTCTTTCATCGAGCCCTGTTATATGGGAAAACTCAGTGCCAAATGCTTAATGCACAGACTACCCTATTCCAGTAGCTGAAGTTTATAACTTTTTAGACACTCATCCCACCAGGGGACTCGAACACTGGCCAACAAGGTGGCAGTTGCATGCTGTATCCACTACACCATACTTCAAAGCCATTAAGAGAGGTAGGAAGTCTGGGGTATTTAACCAACCAGAACTCCAATCCTCTCCCAGGCGATGAGATAGTGTGGGACCCCGGATGCTCTTTCATCGAGTCCCTGTTATATGGGAAAACTCAGTGCCAAATGCTTAATGCACAGACTACCCTATTCCAGTAGCTGAAGTTTATAACTTTTTAGACACTCATCCCACCAGGGGACTCGAACACTGGCCAACAAGGTGGCAGTTGCATGCTGTATCCACTACACCATACTTCAAAGCCATTAAGAGAGGTAGGAATTCTGGGGTATTTAACCAACCAGAACTCCAATCCTCTCCCAGGCGATGAGATAGTGTGGGACCCGGATGCTCTTTCATCGAGCCCTGTTATATGGGAAAACTCAGTGCCAAATGCTTAATGCACAGACTACCCTATTCCAGTA
>NW_027189148.1:2178092-2181120 GCF_040958095.1 Procambarus clarkii | reverse complement strand
GGAGATCCAGAGAGGAATGGCTCACAGCATCCATGCTTCCTGCCCGCAATCCAAGGAGCTGGATGAGTTTGGGGGTTGTAATATAAATATTATGATTAAATTGTATTTATTTTTTCGTTTCGTTGCCTTATTTATCATTAATTTTTAAATTTTCGGTATAAAAATTTATTTTTGTGTCTATGGATGTCTGTCTGTGTGTTTGTTTGAGTGTCCCTGTGAGTGTTTGGGGGAGTGTTTGTCCGGTTATACCTGTGGGTCCACGAGGCCATCTGTGTCCCCTCAGATGGTCTCCCTTATCACAGTTTTTGTGTATAGATGTGTGTCTGTGTGAGTGTTCGGGTGAGTGTGTGTCCGGTTATACCTGTGAGTCCACGAGGCCATCTGTGTCCCCTCAGATGGTCTTCTTTATCACAGTTTGTGTCTATGGATGCAGGCGATGAGTCACAATAACGCGGCTAAAGTATGTTGACCAGACCACACACTAGAAGGTGAAGGAACGACGACGTTTCGGTAAGTCCTTGACCATTCTCAAGTCGACTGAGAATGTGTCTATGAATGTGTGTCTGGGTGAGTGTCCCTGTGAGTGTCCGGGTGAGTGTGTGTGTTCGGGTATACCTGTGGGTCCACGAGGCAATCTGTGTTCCCTCAGATGGTCTTCCTTATTACAGTTTGTGTCTATGGATGTGTGTCTGAGTGAGTGTCCCTGTGAGTGTCCTGGTGAGTGTGTGTGTGTGTGTGTGTGTATGTGTGTGTGTGTGTGTGTGTGTCCGGGTTTATGTGTAGTTTGGTTTCTGGAACCATTTGTGTCCCTCCCTTCAACTCTTTTCCCTTATTCCCACCGTGGGTTCGAATCCCAGGTGATTAGACCTGCCCTAGGTCAATGGATCCAAGGTATCCGTCCGTGGTCCCAACGGATTTCACCTCTTCCCTACTTTACTAGGAGTCAGGCTAATTCCAGCTATCCAGAGAACCTTTCGATACAGAGGCAGCTACAGGAGGGGACCACATAAATTAGTGCCCTGTAGTTACGTAACCGTTCCGACAGGCTCGATCGCAATCTATCCAGATGAGAACACGTTCTCATCCGACTAGACCACGCTGGAGTCGCTGTTTGTCTCAAATTTGGACCCTTTATTTATAGTTAGTATTTTTGGTGTATTAATTGATGTGTATTAATTTGTTAATGACTTAGGTAGAGTGATTTGGGGGGAGAGAGGGGGGGTTGGCGTGTGTAGTGTATTATACGAGATCGTGCTTGGGTTAGTATTCACCATCAACTATTACTAACTTGTAACTAACACAAATTTTTCCACACACTCCGGACCAAAGAGCCAGAGCTCAACCCCCGCAAGTACAACTAGGTGAGTACACACACACACACACACACACACACACACAGAGGAAGCAGCCCATAACAGCTGTTTAAATCCCTGGTACCTATTTACTGCTAGGTACAGGAACAACAGGGTGAAAGAAACTGCCCAGTTTCGTTTCTGCCATCACCGGAGGATCGAACACGGACGCTAGGATTACGAGTTGAGAGCGCTGTCTACTCAGCTGTCAGGCCCCGTAGTGCGTGTACTCGTCAAAAACATAATTTGGGAGAGGTTAGGGGAAAGGAATGATGCTTCCTGGGTTGGGGAATTGGTGTGGGGTTAGTCACTCGGTGGCCTTGGACCTGTGGGGGAGGGGGCCGAGGGGGTTGCCAGTTATGAATTTAATGATTGAATTTGTTAAGATAGGGTATTTATGTAAAAGACGCTGTGAAGAGATAGTAACAAAAGTGTTCCTGACTGCTGTAAGGTAGTGAGTAACTGTCTTGTATGTTAGAAAAATGAATGCTTACTAGACAATTACTTTTTCTTTGAAAACATTTTTTTGGAAAATAAATACAAGTTATTTTGTAAACAAAATATGATTATTTTCCTTTAATAAACACACATGAGCACAAATGGTCCTCGGGAGTCAGAGAGATTGAGAATGAACAGCAAAATAGTAACAAAAAATGAGACGATGATGGGATACTATTTAATTCAAACATAAACCTGTTAAGTATGTAAATTACAGTACCACTAAACACGCGTACACGTACATATGTCAATCAATTTACATAAATAAACATTCACTAATATGTTCCTTTAACAATGGACAGATAGATAATTACCATACACGTGTCAGTCCAATTGCAGGTACACATAGACACACATAGCTGCACTTGTCTGTCGCTCCTGACAATAGTAAACATGTAACAAAAAATGTGACAATGATGGGACACTATGTCATTCAAACGTACACACGCTAACATTATAAATTACAGTAACACTAAACACGCGTACATGTATATATGTCATTCAATTTACATAAAAAAAACATTCACTAATATGTTCCTTTTACAATTAACACACAGATAATTACCGTACACATGTCAGTCCAATTGCAGGTACACATAAACACACATAGCTGCACTTGTCTGTCGCTCCTGACAATAGTATACATAGGTATACACACAAAACAGTCCTTTATCAACTAATGTGTGTGTGTGTGTATTTATTCCTTGTATTTATTATTTGTGTCTGCAAAATCGAGTTATTAGCTCTTGGACCCCGCCTTTCTAACAAATGTATTTTTCCTCTTTTATATCAACTACATTTATTTCTCACTAACACACACGCATACACACACACACACACAGTGGAAACAGGAGGCCAGACACAGGATACAGAATAGGAGATGAAGAACTTAATGAAACGGACTGAGAGAAAGATCTAGGAGTTGATATCACACCAAACCTGTCTCCTGAAGCATACATAAAAAGAATAACGTCTGCGGCATATGCGAGACTGCCTAACATCAGAACAGCCTTCAGGAATCTGTGTAAGGAATCATTCAGAATCTTGTACACCACATATGTAAGACCAATCCTGGAGTATGCGGCCCCAGCATGGAGTCCGTATCTTGTCAAGCAGAAGATGAAGCAGGAAAAAGTCCAAAGGTATGCCACTAGACTAGTCCCAGAACTAAGAGGCAT
>NW_027189148.1:2120592-2173092 GCF_040958095.1 Procambarus clarkii | reverse complement strand
AACACGCGTACATGTATATATGTCATTCAATTTACATAAAAAAAACATTCACTAATATGTTCCTTTTACAATTAACACACAGATAATTACCGTACACATGTCAGTCCAATTGCAGGTACACATAAACACACATAGCTGCACTTGTCTGTCGCTCCTGACAATAGTATACATAGGTATACACACAAAACAGTCCTTTATCAACTAATGTGTGTGTGTGTGTGTATTTATTCCTTGTATTTATTATTTGTGTCTGCAAAATCGAGTTATTAGCTCTTGGACCCCGCCTTTCTAACAAATGTATTTTTCCTCTTTTATATCAACTACATTTATTTCTCACTAACACACACGCATACACACACACACACACAGTGGAAACAGGAGGCCAGACACAGGATACAGAATAGGAGATGAAGAACTTAATGAAACGGACTGAGAGAAAGATCTAGGAGTTGATATCACACCAAACCTGTCTCCTGAAGCATACATAAAAAGAATAACGTCTGCGGCATATGCGAGACTGCCTAACATCAGAACAGCCTTCAGGAATCTGTGTAAGGAATCATTCAGAATCTTGTACACCACATATGTAAGACCAATCCTGGAGTATGCGGCCCCAGCATGGAGTCCGTATCTTGTCAAGCAGAAGATGAAGCAGGAAAAAGTCCAAAGGTATGCCACTAGACTAGTCCCAGAACTAAGAGGCATGAGTTACGAGGAAAGGCTGCGGGAAATGCACCTTACGGCACTGGAAGACAGAAGAGTAAGGGGAGACATGATCACAACCTACACAACCCTCAGAGGAATCGACCGGGTAAACAAGGATAAACTATTCAACACTGGTGGGACGCAAACAAGGGGACACAGGTGGAAACTGAGTACCCACATGAGCCACAGAGACGTTAGAAGTAACTTTTTCAGTGTCAGAGTAGTTAACGGATGGAATGCATTAAGCAGTGATGTGGTGGAGGCTGACTCCATACACAGTTTCAAATGTAGATATGATTGAGCCCAGTAGGCTCAGGAATCTGTACACCAGTTGATTGACAGTTGAGAGGTGGGACCAAAGAACCATAGCTCAACCCCCGCATGCACAAATAGGTGAGTACACACACACACACACGCGAACTAGTAGCCAACTGTCTAAATGGAGAGAGTTTATTGGTTGTAATTCTTAAGGTCCTCGTTCGAATCCCGGTTGACGCAAGAGGAAATCGGCAGATATTCTTTAACCTGATTCACCTGTTCACCTAGCACAAATGTATCCATCAATGTAGCCCTTTATTTATCTATTTATAATTGTCAATCCATCAATCTATCTTCCCATAAACCAACAATTTTTCATTATATACATCTATCTTACTATGTATCCGTCCATCTACTCGACTGTTTATCCATCCATCTACTCATCTGTCTTTTCATCCATCAACTCATCTATGGATCCGTCTATCCGTCAATGTATATATTTATCAATCAACGTATCCATCCATATATCTATCTATTACTATTTATATCTATCTCTCTATCTATTTGTATCCGACGATCCTACTAACTCATTTTCCATTAATCTATCCATTTATCATTCTACTTATCTATCAATCTATTTATTCATCTACTTCTCTTTCCATCTATCCATCTACTCATCTATCTAACCATTAATCTATCTACATACTCCCCACTCCGTCTCCTATCGTTTTCCCAAACTCCTCCCGTACCGGCTCCTTCTTTTTTCCACCCTCCCGTAACCCTGCTCATCCTCCCTCCTTCTGCCCTTCCCATACCCGCCCCTATTCCATCCCGCCCTTCCCATCGTCTTAACTCTCGGGGCAGTTCTTTACCTTCGTTCTCACTCCTTCCGCCGTTTCTCACTCTCGCCCTCCTTACTGTCTTCCTTCCCTCCCTCCCTCCCGCTGCTAGTCCTTCCCTTCTTACCCTTCCCGTAGTCCTCCCTCCCAGCACCAGTCCTTCTCATCGTCCTCTTACCTCCCCCAGTACCTCCTTCACTCCCTCTTCATCCCTCTTTCACCTCACCTACACCTCTTCTCCTGTTCTCCCTCTTTATACCACCTCTAAATCTCCCGCCCCCCCCACCGGCTTTGTACCTCTTCCCTCTTACAAAAATTAGGATCAATAGGACCAAAATTAAACTACTTTATGTGTTTAATTTAAGGAAATCATTTTTTCTGATTACGAAAAAGTCTTCAACCATCTCCAGTAATAATTCACAATTAACCTTAATTGAATCAACAGGGAGAGAGGGGGGGAGGGGTGAGAATAAATAATAATTATTCCAAAATACTTTAACTAATGTCTACACCTACCATCCTATGTCCGTTCCCTACCTCAGACCATTTCCCCTCTAATTTGGTAAAAATAAGCCTTAATAATATAATAATAAATATATTCAAAAAAATCTGTGGATAGCTACAGCCTCCAGCATATATATATATATATATATATATATATATATATATATATATATATATATATATATATATATATATATATATATATATATATATATATATATATATATATATATATATATATATATATATATATATATATATATATATATATATATATATATATATATATATATATATATATATATATATATATATATATATATATATATATATATATATATATATATAAGCCCATAAGCAATCCAGTTGGGATCGCCCCATTGCCGACAAAGTAGCTCCAACATTACTGTAAGCTGCGACAACACCACATGATACTGCCCGACTTAGAGCTGTAGCAGCTCCCCATGCAGAGGACTTGCTATTAGCAACCCCCAATATCAGCTACTAGCACTCGTCTCACCACAGGCCCTCTGAATGGCTGTGGCTCTCCGCCTCACTGCCCGAATCCACACCGAATACAGGGGTTTTGGTGGCGAGGCAGTGGCCGACAGGTACGGACGACATGGCCTTCTCTGCCAAAGGACAGGAGGATGGCATGCAAGACACTGCGATGTTAACGACATTATAAAGAGAAGCCTTATCACGGAAGGTTGTCCAGCAGAGAGAGAGTCCCGTTCCGTATTGCCCCGCAACTCTGATGAGCCTGTTGGTCGCCCAGATGGGATCACGGTGAACCCCTGGAAGAATGGTAGACAGTTATTGTGGGACTACACTTGCGTTTCAACTTTAGGCAACACCTATGTTAACTTCAGTGCTGCTCAGGCAGGAGGTGCTGCCAATCACTGGGAAGCAGCCAAGTCACATAAAAACGGAGACCTTGATCACTACTACAATTTTGTCCCCATTGCCTCAGAGACACTTGGTGCCTGGGGTAAAAGTGCTGCAAGTTTTTTGAAGGAGCTGGGGTCGAAGCTAATTGAAACAACTAGAGACCCTACAGCCGTCAGTTTTCTCTTTCAGCGCCTTAGTGTGGAGATCCAGAGAGGAATGGCTCACAGCATCCATGCTTCCTGCCCGCAATCCAAGGAGCTGGATGAGTTTGGGGGTTGTAATATAAATATTATGATTAAATTGTATTTATTTTTTCGTTTCGTTGCCTTATTTATCATTAATTTTTAAATTTTCGGTATAAAAATTTATTTTTGTGTCTATGGATGTCTGTCTGTGTGTTTGTTTGAGTGTCCCTGTGAGTGTTTGGGGGAGTGTTTGTCCGGTTATACCTGTGGGTCCACGAGGCCATCTGTGTCCCCTCAGATGGTCTCCCTTATCACAGTTTTTGTGTATAGATGTGTGTCTGTGTGAGTGTTCGGGTGAGTGTGTGTCCGGTTATACCTGTGAGTCCACGAGGCCATCTGTGTCCCCTCAGATGGTCTTCTTTATCACAGTTTGTGTCTATGGATGCAGGCGATGAGTCACAATAACGCGGCTAAAGTATGTTGACCAGACCACACACTAGAAGGTGAAGGAACGACGACGTTTCGGTAAGTCCTTGACCATTCTCAAGTCGACTGAGAATGTGTCTATGAATGTGTGTCTGGGTGAGTGTCCCTGTGAGTGTCCGGGTGAGTGTGTGTGTTCGGGTATACCTGTGGGTCCACGAGGCAATCTGTGTTCCCTCAGATGGTCTTCCTTATTACAGTTTGTGTCTATGGATGTGTGTCTGAGTGAGTGTCCCTGTGAGTGTCCTGGTGAGTGTGTGTGTGTGTGTGTGTGTGTGTATGTGTGTGTGTGTGTGTGTGTGAGTGTCCGGGTTTATGTGTAGTTTGGTTTCTGGAACCATTTGTGTCCCTCCCTTCAACTCTTTTCCCTTATTCCCACCGTGGGTTCGAATCCCAGGTGATTAGACCTGCCCTAGGTCAATGGATCCAAGGTATCCGTCCGTGGTCCCAACGGATTTCACCTCTTCCCTACTTTACTAGGAGTCAGGCTAATTCCAGCTATCCAGAGAACCTTTCGATACAGAGGCAGCTACAGGAGGGGACCACATAAATTAGTGCCCTGTAGTTACGTAACCGTTCCGACAGGCTCGATCGCAATCTATCCAGATGAGAACACGTTCTCATCCGACTAGACCACGCTGGAGTCGCTGTTTGTCTCAAATTTGGACCCTTTATTTATAGTTAGTATTTTTGGTGTATTAATTGATGTGTATTAATTTGTTAATGACTTAGGTAGAGTGATTTGGGGGGAGAGAGGGGGGGTTGGCGTGTGTAGTGTATTATACGAGATCGTGCTTGGGTTAGTATTCACCATCAACTATTACTAACTTGTAACTAACACAAATTTTTCCACACACTCCGGACCAAAGAGCCAGAGCTCAACCCCCGCAAGTACAACTAGGTGAGTACACACACACACACACACACACACACAGAGGAAGCAGCCCATAACAGCTGTTTAAATCCCTGGTACCTATTTACTGCTAGGTACAGGAACAACAGGTGAAAGAAACTGCCCAGTTTCGTTTCTGCCATCACCGGAGGATCGAACACGGACGCTAGGATTACGAGTTGAGAGCGCTGTCTACTCAGCTGTCAGGCCCCGTAGTGCGTGTACTCGTCAAAAACATAATTTGGGAGAGGTTAGGGGAAAGGAATGATGCTTCCTGGGTTGGGGAATTGGTGTGGGGTTAGTCACTCGGTGGCCTTGGACCTGTGGGGGAGGGGGCCGAGGGGGTTGCCAGTTATGAATTTAATGATTGAATTTGTTAAGATAGGGTATTTATGTAAAAGACGCTGTGAAGAGATAGTAACAAAAGTGTTCCTGACTGCTGTAAGGTAGTGAGTAACTGTCTTGTATGTTAGAAAAATGAATGCTTACTAGACAATTACTTTTTCTTTGAAAACATTTTTTTGGAAAATAAATACAAGTTATTTTGTAAACAAAATATGATTATTTTCCTTTAATAAACACACATGAGCACAAATGGTCCTCGGGAGTCAGAGAGATTGAGAATGAACAGCAAAATAGTAACAAAAAATGAGACGATGATGGGATACTATTTAATTCAAACATAAACCTGTTAAGTATGTAAATTACAGTACCACTAAACACGCGTACACGTACATATGTCAATCAATTTACATAAATAAACATTCACTAATATGTTCCTTTAACAATGGACAGATAGATAATTACCATACACGTGTCAGTCCAATTGCAGGTACACATAGACACACATAGCTGCACTTGTCTGTCGCTCCTGACAATAGTAAACATGTAACAAAAAATGTGACAATGATGGGACACTATGTCATTCAAACGTACACACGCTAACATTATAAATTACAGTAACACTAAACACGCGTACATGTATATATGTCATTCAATTTACATAAAAAAAACATTCACTAATATGTTCCTTTTACAATTAACACACAGATAATTACCGTACACATGTCAGTCCAATTGCAGGTACACATAAACACACATAGTGCACTTGTCTGTCGCTCCTGACAATAGTATACATAGGTATACACACAAAACAGTCCTTTATCAACTAATGTGTGTGTGTGTGTGTGTATTTATTCCTTGTATTTATTATTTGTGTCTGCAAAATCGAGTTATTAGCTCTTGGACCCCGCCTTTCTAACAAATGTATTTTTCCTCTTTTATATCAACTACATTTATTTCTCACTAACACACACGCATACACACACACACACACAGTGGAAACAGGAGGCCAGACACAGGATACAGAATAGGAGATGAAGAACTTAATGAAACGGACTGAGAGAAAGATCTAGGAGTTGATATCACACCAAACCTGTCTCCTGAAGCATACATAAAAAGAATAACGTCTGCGGCATATGCGAGACTGCCTAACATCAGAACAGCCTTCAGGAATCTGTGTAAGGAATCATTCAGAATCTTGTACACCACATATGTAAGACCAATCCTGGAGTATGCGGCCCCAGCATGGAGTCCGTATCTTGTCAAGCAGAAGATGAAGCAGGAAAAAGTCCAAAGGTATGCCACTAGACTAGTCCCAGAACTAAGAGGCATGAGTTACGAGGAAAGGCTGCGGGAAATGCACCTTACGGCACTGGAAGACAGAAGAGTAAGGGGAGACATGATCACAACCTACACAACCCTCAGAGGAATCGACCGGGTAAACAAGGATAAACTATTCAACACTGGTGGGACGCAAACAAGGGGACACAGGTGGAAACTGAGTACCCACATGAGCCACAGAGACGTTAGAAGTAACTTTTTCAGTGTCAGAGTAGTTAACGGATGGAATGCATTAAGCAGTGATGTGGTGGAGGCTGACTCCATACACAGTTTCAAATGTAGATATGATTGAGCCCAGTAGGCTCAGGAATCTGTACACCAGTTGATTGACAGTTGAGAGGTGGGACCAAAGAACCATAGCTCAACCCCCGCATGCACAAATAGGTGAGTACACACACACACACACGCGAACTAGTAGCCAACTGTCTAAATGGAGAGAGTTTATTGGTTGTAATTCTTAAGGTCCTCGTTCGAATCCCGGTTGACGCAAGAGGAAATCGGCAGATATTCTTTAACCTGATTCACCTGTTCACCTAGCACAAATGTATCCATCAATGTAGCCCTTTATTTATCTATTTATAATTGTCAATCCATCAATCTATCTTCCCATAAACCAACAATTTTTCATTATATACATCTATCTTACTATGTATCCGTCCATCTACTCGACTGTTTATCCATCCATCTACTCATCTGTCTTTTCATCCATCAACTCATCTATGGATCCGTCTATCCGTCAATGTATATATTTATCAATCAACGTATCCATCCATATATCTATCTATTACTATTTATATCTATCTCTCTATCTATTTGTATCCGACGATCCTACTAACTCATTTTCCATTAATCTATCCATTTATCATTCTACTTATCTATCAATCTATTTATTCATCTACTTCTCTTTCCATCTATCCATCTACTCATCTATCTAACCATTAATCTATCTACATACTCCCCACTCCGTCTCCTATCGTTTTCCCAAACTCCCTCCTCCCGTACCGGCTCCTTCTTTTTTCCACCCTCCCGTAACCCTGCTCATCCTCCCTCCTTCTGCCCTTCCCATACCCGCCCCTATTCCATCCCGCCCTTCCCATCGTCTTAACTCTCGGGGCAGTTCTTTACCTTCGTTCTCACTCCTTCCGCCGTTTCTCACTCTCGCCCTCCTTACTGTCTTCCTTCCCTCCCTCCCTCCCGCTGCTAGTCCTTCCCTTCTTACCCTTCCCGTAGTCCTCCCTCCCAGCACCAGTCCTTCTCATCGTCCTCTTACCTCCCCCAGTACCTCCTTCACTCCCTCTTCATCCCTCTTTCACCTCACCTACACCTCTTCTCCTGTTCTCCCTCTTTATACCACCTCTAAATCTCCCGCCCCCCCCACCGGCTTTGTACCTCTTCCCTCTTACAAAAATTAGGATCAATAGGACCAAAATTAAACTACTTTATGTGTTTAATTTAAGGAAATCATTTTTTCTGATTACGAAAAAGTCTTCAACCATCTCCAGTAATAATTCACAATTAACCTTAATTGAATCAACAGGGAGAGAGGGGGGGAGGGGTGAGAATAAATAATAATTATTCCAAAATACTTTAACTAATGTCTACACCTACCATCCTATGTCCGTTCCCTACCTCAGACCATTTCCCCTCTAATTTGGTAAAAATAAGCCTTAATAATATAATAATAAATATATTCAAAAAAATCTGTGGATAGCTACAGCCTCCAGCATATATATATATATATATATATATATATATATATATATATATATATATATATATATATATATATATATATATATATATATATATATATATATATATATATATATATATATATATATATATATATATATATATATATATATATATATATATATATATATATATATATATATATATATATATATATATATATATATATATATATATATATATATATATATATATATATATATAAGCCCATAAGCAATCCAGTTGGGATCGCCCCATTGCCGACAAAGTAGCTCCAACATTACTGTAAGCTGCGACAACACCACATGATACTGCCCGACTTAGAGCTGTAGCAGCTCCCCATGCAGAGGACTTGCTATTAGCAACCCCCAATATCAGCTACTAGCACTCGTCTCACCACAGGCCCTCTGAATGGCTGTGGCTCTCCGCCTCACTGCCCGAATCCACACCGAATACAGGGGTTTTGGTGGCGAGGCAGTGGCCGACAGGTACGGACGACATGGCCTTCTCTGCCAAAGGACAGGAGGATGGCATGCAAGACACTGCGATGTTAACGACATTATAAAGAGAAGCCTTATCACGGAAGGTTGTCCAGCAGAGAGAGAGTCCCGTTCCGTATTGCCCCGCAACTCTGATGAGCCTGTTGGTCGCCCAGATGGGATCACGGTGAACCCCTGGAAGAATGGTAGACAGTTATTGTGGGACTACACTTGCGTTTCAACTTTAGGCAACACCTATGTTAACTTCAGTGCTGCTCAGGCAGGAGGTGCTGCCAATCACTGGGAAGCAGCCAAGTCACATAAAAACGGAGACCTTGATCACTACTACAATTTTGTCCCCATTGCCTCAGAGACACTTGGTGCCTGGGGTAAAAGTGCTGCAAGTTTTTTGAAGGAGCTGGGGTCGAAGCTAATTGAAACAACTAGAGACCCTACAGCCGTCAGTTTTCTCTTTCAGCGCCTTAGTGTGGAGATCCAGAGAGGAATGGCTCACAGCATCCATGCTTCCTGCCCGCAATCCAAGGAGCTGGATGAGTTTGGGGGTTGTAATATAAATATTATGATTAAATTGTATTTATTTTTTCGTTTCGTTGCCTTATTTATCATTAATTTTTAAATTTTCGGTATAAAAATTTATTTTTGTGTCTATGGATGTCTGTCTGTGTGTTTGTTTGAGTGTCCCTGTGAGTGTTTGGGGGAGTGTTTGTCCGGTTATACCTGTGGGTCCACGAGGCCATCTGTGTCCCCTCAGATGGTCTCCCTTATCACAGTTTTTGTGTATAGATGTGTGTCTGTGTGAGTGTTCGGGTGAGTGTGTGTCCGGTTATACCTGTGAGTCCACGAGGCCATCTGTGTCCCCTCAGATGGTCTTCTTTATCACAGTTTGTGTCTATGGATGCAGGCGATGAGTCACAATAACGCGGCTAAAGTATGTTGACCAGACCACACACTAGAAGGTGAAGGAACGACGACGTTTCGGTAAGTCCTTGACCATTCTCAAGTCGACTGAGAATGTGTCTATGAATGTGTGTCTGGGTGAGTGTCCCTGTGAGTGTCCGGGTGAGTGTGTGTGTTCGGGTATACCTGTGGGTCCACGAGGCAATCTGTGTTCCCTCAGATGGTCTTCCTTATTACAGTTTGTGTCTATGGATGTGTGTCTGAGTGAGTGTCCCTGTGAGTGTCCGTGAGTGTGTGTGTGTGTGTGAGTGTGTGTGTGTGTGTGTGTGTATGTGTGTGTGTGTGTGTGTGAGTGTCCGGGTTTATGTGTAGTTTGGTTTCTGGAACCATTTGTGTCCCTCCCTTCAACTCTTTTCCCTTATTCCCACCGTGGGTTCGAATCCCAGGTGATTAGACCTGCCCTAGGTCAATGGATCCAAGGTATCCGTCCGTGGTCCCAACGGATTTCACCTCTTCCCTACTTTACTAGGAGTCAGGCTAATTCCAGCTATCCAGAGAACCTTTCGATACAGAGGCAGCTACAGGAGGGGACCACATAAATTAGTGCCCTGTAGTTACGTAACCGTTCCGACAGGCTCGATCGCAATCTATCCAGATGAGAACACGTTCTCATCCGACTAGACCACGCTGGAGTCGCTGTTTGTCTCAAATTTGGACCCTTTATTTATAGTTAGTATTTTTGGTGTATTAATTGATGTGTATTAATTTGTTAATGACTTAGGTAGAGTGATTTGGGGGGAGAGAGGGGGGGTTGGCGTGTGTAGTGTATTATACGAGATCGTGCTTGGGTTAGTATTCACCATCAACTATTACTAACTTGTAACTAACACAAATTTTTCCACACACTCCGGACCAAAGAGCCAGAGCTCAACCCCCGCAAGTACAACTAGGTGAGTACACACACACACACACACACACACACACAGAGGAAGCAGCCCATAACAGCTGTTTAAATCCCTGGTACCTATTTACTGCTAGGTTACAGGAACAACAGGGTGAAAGAAACTGCCCAGTTTCGTTTCTGCCATCACCGGAGGATCGAACACGGACGCTAGGATTACGAGTTGAGAGCGCTGTCTACTCAGCTGTCAGGCCCCGTAGTGCGTGTACTCGTCAAAAACATAATTTGGGAGAGGTTAGGGGAAAGGAATGATGCTTCCTGGGTTGGGGAATTGGTGTGGGGTTAGTCACTCGGTGGCCTTGGACCTGTGGGGGAGGGGGCCGAGGGGGTTGCCAGTTATGAATTTAATGATTGAATTTGTTAAGATAGGGTATTTATGTAAAAGACGCTGTGAAGAGATAGTAACAAAAGTGTTCCTGACTGCTGTAAGGTAGTGAGTAACTGTCTTGTATGTTAGAAAAATGAATGCTTACTAGACAATTACTTTTTCTTTGAAAACATTTTTTTGGAAAATAAATACAAGTTATTTTGTAAACAAAATATGATTATTTTCCTTTAATAAACACACATGAGCACAAATGGTCCTCGGGAGTCAGAGAGATTGAGAATGAACAGCAAAATAGTAACAAAAAATGAGACGATGATGGGATACTATTTAATTCAAACATAAACCTGTTAAGTATGTAAATTACAGTACCACTAAACACGCGTACACGTACATATGTCAATCAATTTACATAAATAAACATTCACTAATATGTTCCTTTAACAATGGACAGATAGATAATTACCATACACGTGTCAGTCCAATTGCAGGTACACATAGACACACATAGCTGCACTTGTCTGTCGCTCCTGACAATAGTAAACATGTAACAAAAAATGTGACAATGATGGGACACTATGTCATTCAAACGTACACACGCTAACATTATAAATTACAGTAACACTAAACACGCGTACATGTATATATGTCATTCAATTTACATAAAAAAAACATTCACTAATATGTTCCTTTTACAATTAACACACAGATAATTACCGTACACATGTCAGTCCAATTGCAGGTACACATAAACACACATAGTGCACTTGTCTGTCGCTCCTGACAATAGTATACATAGGTATACACACAAAACAGTCCTTTATCAACTAATGTGTGTGTGTGTGTGTATTTATTCCTTGTATTTATTATTTGTGTCTGCAAAATCGAGTTATTAGCTCTTGGACCCCGCCTTTCTAACAAATGTATTTTTCCTCTTTTATATCAACTACATTTATTTCTCACTAACACACACGCATACACACACACACACACAGTGGAAACAGGAGGCCAGACACAGGATACAGAATAGGAGATGAAGAACTTAATGAAACGGACTGAGAGAAAGATCTAGGAGTTGATATCACACCAAACCTGTCTCCTGAAGCATACATAAAAAGAATAACGTCTGCGGCATATGCGAGACTGCCTAACATCAGAACAGCCTTCAGGAATCTGTGTAAGGAATCATTCAGAATCTTGTACACCACATATGTAAGACCAATCCTGGAGTATGCGGCCCCAGCATGGAGTCCGTATCTTGTCAAGCAGAAGATGAAGCAGGAAAAAGTCCAAAGGTATGCCACTAGACTAGTCCCAGAACTAAGAGGCATGAGTTACGAGGAAAGGCTGCGGGAAATGCACCTTACGGCACTGGAAGACAGAAGAGTAAGGGGAGACATGATCACAACCTACACAACCCTCAGAGGAATCGACCGGGTAAACAAGGATAAACTATTCAACACTGGTGGGACGCAAACAAGGGGACACAGGTGGAAACTGAGTACCCACATGAGCCACAGAGACGTTAGAAGTAACTTTTTCAGTGTCAGAGTAGTTAACGGATGGAATGCATTAAGCAGTGATGTGGTGGAGGCTGACTCCATACACAGTTTCAAATGTAGATATGATTGAGCCCAGTAGGCTCAGGAATCTGTACACCAGTTGATTGACAGTTGAGAGGTGGGACCAAAGAACCATAGCTCAACCCCCGCATGCACAAATAGGTGAGTACACACACACACACACGCGAACTAGTAGCCAACTGTCTAAATGGAGAGAGTTTATTGGTTGTAATTCTTAAGGTCCTCGTTCGAATCCCGGTTGACGCAAGAGGAAATCGGCAGATATTCTTTAACCTGATTCACCTGTTCACCTAGCACAAATGTATCCATCAATGTAGCCCTTTATTTATCTATTTATAATTGTCAATCCATCAATCTATCTTCCCATAAACCAACAATTTTTCATTATATACATCTATCTTACTATGTATCCGTCCATCTACTCGACTGTTTATCCATCCATCTACTCATCTGTCTTTTCATCCATCAACTCATCTATGGATCCGTCTATCCGTCAATGTATATATTTATCAATCAACGTATCCATCCATATATCTATCTATTACTATTTATATCTATATCTCTATCTATTTGTATCCGACGATCCTACTAACTCATTTTCCATTAATCTATCCATTTACATTCTACTTATCTATCAATCTATTTATTCATCTACTTCTCTTTCCATCTATCCATCTACTCATCTATCTAACCATTAATCTATCTACATACTCCCCACTCCGTCTCCTATCGTTTTCCCAAACTCCCTCCTCCCGTACCGGCTCCTTCTTTTTTCCACCCTCCCGTAACCCTGCTCATCCTCCCTCCTTCTGCCCTTCCCATACCCGCCCCTATTCCATCCCGCCCTTCCCATCGTCTTAACTCTCGGGGCAGTTCTTTACCTTCGTTCTCACTCCTTCCGCCGTTTCTCACTCTCGCCCTCCTTACTGTCTTCCTTCCCTCCCTCCCTCCCGCTGCTAGTCCTTCCCTTCTTACCCTTCCCGTAGTCCTCCCTCCCAGCACCAGTCCTTCTCATCGTCCTCTTACCTCCCCCAGTACCTCCTTCACTCCCTCTTCATCCCTCTTTCACCTCACCTACACCTCTTCTCCTGTTCTCCCTCTTTATACCACCTCTAAATCTCCCGCCCCCCCCACCGGCTTTGTACCTCTTCCCTCTTACAAAAATTAGGATCAATAGGACCAAAATTAAACTACTTTATGTGTTTAATTTAAGGAAATCATTTTTTCTGATTACGAAAAAGTCTTCAACCATCTCCAGTAATAATTCACAATTAACCTTAATTGAATCAACAGGGAGAGGGGGGGAGGGGTGAGAATAAATAATAATTATTCCAAAATACTTTAACTAATGTCTACACCTACCATCCTATGTCCGTTCCCTACCTCAGACCATTTCCCCTCTAATTTGGTAAAAATAAGCCTTAATAATATAATAATAAATATATTCAAAAAAATCTGTGGATAGCTACAGCCTCCAGTATATATATATATATATATATATATATATATATATATATATATATATATATATATATATATATATATATATATATATATATATATATATATATATATATATATATATATATATAAGCCCATAAGCAATCCAGTTGGGATCGCCCCATTGCCGACAAAGTAGCTCCAACATTACTGTAAGCTGCGACAACACCACATGATACTGCCCGACTTAGAGCTGTAGCAGCTCCCCATGCAGAGGACTTGCTATTAGCAACCCCCAATATCAGCTACTAGCACTCGTCTCACCACAGGCCCTCTGAATGGCTGTGGCTCTCCGCCTCACTGCCCGAATCCACACCGAATACAGGGGTTTTGGTGGCGAGGCAGTGGCCGACAGGTACGGACGACATGGCCTTCTCTGCCAAAGGACAGGAGGATGGCATGCAAGACACTGCGATGTTAACGACATTATAAAGAGAAGCCTTATCACGGAAGGTTGTCCAGCAGAGAGAGAGTCCCGTTCCGTATTGCCCCGCAACTCTGATGAGCCTGTTGGTCGCCCAGATGGGATCACGGTGAACCCCTGGAAGAATGGTAGACAGTTATTGTGGGACTACACTTGCGTTTCAACTTTAGGCAACACCTATGTTAACTTCAGTGCTGCTCAGGCAGGAGGTGCTGCCAATCACTGGGAAGCAGCCAAGTCACATAAAAACGGAGACCTTGATCACTACTACAATTTTGTCCCCATTGCCTCAGAGACACTTGGTGCCTGGGGTAAAAGTGCTGCAAGTTTTTTGAAGGAGCTGGGGTCGAAGCTAATTGAAACAACTAGAGACCCTACAGCCGTCAGTTTTCTCTTTCAGCGCCTTAGTGTGGAGATCCAGAGAGGAATGGCTCACAGCATCCATGCTTCCTGCCCGCAATCCAAGGAGCTGGATGAGTTTGGGGGTTGTAATATAAATATTATGATTAAATTGTATTTATTTTTTCGTTTCGTTGCCTTATTTATCATTAATTTTTAAATTTTCGGTATAAAAATTTATTTTTGTGTCTATGGATGTCTGTCTGTGTGTTTGTTTGAGTGTCCCTGTGAGTGTTTGGGGGAGTGTTTGTCCGGTTATACCTGTGGGTCCACGAGGCCATCTGTGTCCCCTCAGATGGTCTCCCTTATCACAGTTTTTGTGTATAGATGTGTGTCTGTGTGAGTGTTCGGGTGAGTGTGTGTCCGGTTATACCTGTGAGTCCACGAGGCCATCTGTGTCCCCTCAGATGGTCTTCTTTATCACAGTTTGTGTCTATGGATGCAGGCGATGAGTCACAATAACGCGGCTAAAGTATGTTGACCAGACCACACACTAGAAGGTGAAGGAACGACGACGTTTCGGTAAGTCCTTGACCATTCTCAAGTCGACTGAGAATGTGTCTATGAATGTGTGTCTGGGTGAGTGTCCCTGTGAGTGTCCGGGTGAGTGTGTGTGTTCGGGTATACCTGTGGGTCCACGAGGCAATCTGTGTTCCCTCAGATGGTCTTCCTTATTACAGTTTGTGTCTATGGATGTGTGTCTGAGTGAGTGTCCCTGTGAGTGTCCTGGTGAGTGTGTGTGTGTGTGTGTGTGTATGTGTGTGTGTGTGTGTGTGAGTGTCCGGGTTTATGTGTAGTTTGGTTTCTGGAACCATTTGTGTCCCTCCCTTCAACTCTTTTCCCTTATTCCCACCGTGGGTTCGAATCCCAGGTGATTAGACCTGCCCTAGGTCAATGGATCCAAGGTATCCGTCCGTGGTCCCAACGGATTTCACCTCTTCCCTACTTTACTAGGAGTCAGGCTAATTCCAGCTATCCAGAGAACCTTTCGATACAGAGGCAGCTACAGGAGGGGACCACATAAATTAGTGCCCTGTAGTTACGTAACCGTTCCGACAGGCTCGATCGCAATCTATCCAGATGAGAACACGTTCTCATCCGACTAGACCACGCTGGAGTCGCTGTTTGTCTCAAATTTGGACCCTTTATTTATAGTTAGTATTTTTGGTGTATTAATTGATGTGTATTAATTTGTTAATGACTTAGGTAGAGTGATTTGGGGGGAGAGAGGGGGGGTTGGCGTGTGTAGTGTATTATACGAGATCGTGCTTGGGTTAGTATTCACCATCAACTATTACTAACTTGTAACTAACACAAATTTTTCCACACACTCCGGACCAAAGAGCCAGAGCTCAACCCCCGCAAGTACAACTAGGTGAGTACACACACACACACACACACACAGAGGAAGCAGCCCATAACAGCTGTTTAAATCCCTGGTACCTATTTACTGCTAGGTAACAGGAACAACAGGGTGAAAGAAACTGCCCAGTTTCGTTTCTGCCATCACCGGAGGATCGAACACGGACGCTAGGATTACGAGTTGAGAGCGCTGTCTACTCAGCTGTCAGGCCCCGTAGTGCGTGTACTCGTCAAAAACATAATTTGGGAGAGGTTAGGGGAAAGGAATGATGCTTCCTGGGTTGGGGAATTGGTGTGGGGTTAGTCACTCGGTGGCCTTGGACCTGTGGGGGAGGGGGCCGAGGGGGTTGCCAGTTATGAATTTAATGATTGAATTTGTTAAGATAGGGTATTTATGTAAAAGACGCTGTGAAGAGATAGTAACAAAAGTGTTCCTGACTGCTGTAAGGTAGTGAGTAACTGTCTTGTATGTTAGAAAAATGAATGCTTACTAGACAATTACTTTTTCTTTGAAAACATTTTTTTGGAAAATAAATACAAGTTATTTTGTAAACAAAATATGATTATTTTCCTTTAATAAACACACATGAGCACAAATGGTCCTCGGGAGTCAGAGAGATTGAGAATGAACAGCAAAATAGTAACAAAAAATGAGACGATGATGGGATACTATTTAATTCAAACATAAACCTGTTAAGTATGTAAATTACAGTACCACTAAACACGCGTACACGTACATATGTCAATCAATTTACATAAATAAACATTCACTAATATGTTCCTTTAACAATGGACAGATAGATAATTACCATACACGTGTCAGTCCAATTGCAGGTACACATAGACACACATAGCTGCACTTGTCTGTCGCTCCTGACAATAGTAAACATGTAACAAAAAATGTGACAATGATGGGACACTATGTCATTCAAACGTACACACGCTAACATTATAAATTACAGTAACACTAAACACGCGTACATGTATATATGTCATTCAATTTACATAAAAAAAACATTCACTAATATGTTCCTTTTACAATTAACACACAGATAATTACCGTACACATGTCAGTCCAATTGCAGGTACACATAAACACACATAGCTGCACTTGTCTGTCGCTCCTGACAATAGTATACATAGGTATACACACAAAACAGTCCTTTATCAACTAATGTGTGTGTGTGTGTGTATTTATTCCTTGTATTTATTATTTGTGTCTGCAAAATCGAGTTATTAGCTCTTGGACCCCGCCTTTCTAACAAATGTATTTTTCCTCTTTTATATCAACTACATTTATTTCTCACTAACACACACGCATACACACACACACAACAGTGGAAACAGGAGGCCAGACACAGGATACAGAATAGGAGATGAAGAACTTAATGAAACGGACTGAGAGAAAGATCTAGGAGTTGATATCACACCAAACCTGTCTCCTGAAGCATACATAAAAAGAATAACGTCTGCGGCATATGCGAGACTGCCTAACATCAGAACAGCCTTCAGGAATCTGTGTAAGGAATCATTCAGAATCTTGTACACCACATATGTAAGACCAATCCTGGAGTATGCGGCCCCAGCATGGAGTCCGTATCTTGTCAAGCAGAAGATGAAGCAGGAAAAAGTCCAAAGGTATGCCACTAGACTAGTCCCAGAACTAAGAGGCATGAGTTACGAGGAAAGGCTGCGGGAAATGCACCTTACGGCACTGGAAGACAGAAGAGTAAGGGGAGACATGATCACAACCTACACAACCCTCAGAGGAATCGACCGGGTAAACAAGGATAAACTATTCAACACTGGTGGGACGCAAACAAGGGGACACAGGTGGAAACTGAGTACCCACATGAGCCACAGAGACGTTAGAAGTAACTTTTTCAGTGTCAGAGTAGTTAACGGATGGAATGCATTAAGCAGTGATGTGGTGGAGGCTGACTCCATACACAGTTTCAAATGTAGATATGATTGAGCCCAGTAGGCTCAGGAATCTGTACACCAGTTGATTGACAGTTGAGAGGTGGGACCAAAGAACCATAGCTCAACCCCCGCATGCACAAATAGGTGAGTACACACACACACACACGCGAACTAGTAGCCAACTGTCTAAATGGAGAGAGTTTATTGGTTGTAATTCTTAAGGTCCTCGTTCGAATCCCGGTTGACGCAAGAGGAAATCGGCAGATATTCTTTAACCTGATTCACCTGTTCACCTAGCACAAATGTATCCATCAATGTAGCCCTTTATTTATCTATTTATAATTGTCAATCCATCAATCTATCTTCCCATAAACCAACAATTTTTCATTATATACATCTATCTTACTATGTATCCGTCCATCTACTCGACTGTTTATCCATCCATCTACTCATCTGTCTTTTCATCCATCAACTCATCTATGGATCCGTCTATCCGTCAATGTATATATTTATCAATCAACGTATCCATCCATATATCTATCTATTACTATTTATATCTATCTCTCTATCTATTTGTATCCGACGATCCTACTAACTCATTTTCCATTAATCTATCCATTTATCATTCTACTTATCTATCAATCTATTTATTCATCTACTTCTCTTTCCATCTATCCATCTACTCATCTATCTAACCATTAATCTATCTACATACTCCCCACTCCGTCTCCTATCGTTTTCCCAAACTCCCTCCTCCCGTACCGGCTCCTTCTTTTTTCCACCCTCCCGTAACCCTGCTCATCCTCCCTCCTTCTGCCCTTCCCATACCCGCCCCTATTCCATCCCGCCCTTCCCATCGTCTTAACTCTCGGGGCAGTTCTTTACCTTCGTTCTCACTCCTTCCGCCGTTTCTCACTCTCGCCCTCCTTACTGTCTTCCTTCCCTCCCTCCCTCCCGCTGCTAGTCCTTCCCTTCTTACCCTTCCCGTAGTCCTCCCTCCCAGCACCAGTCCTTCTCATCGTCCTCTTACCTCCCCCAGTACCTCCTTCACTCCCTCTTCATCCCTCTTTCACCTCACCTACACCTCTTCTCCTGTTCTCCCTCTTTATACCACCTCTAAATCTCCCGCCCCCCCCACCGGCTTTGTACCTCTTCCCTCTTACAAAAATTAGGATCAATAGGACCAAAATTAAACTACTTTATGTGTTTAATTTAAGGAAATCATTTTTTCTGATTACGAAAAAGTCTTCAACCATCTCCAGTAATAATTCACAATTAACCTTAATTGAATCAACAGGGAGAGAGGGGGGGAGGGGTGAGAATAAATAATAATTATTCCAAAATACTTTAACTAATGTCTACACCTACCATCCTATGTCCGTTCCCTACCTCAGACCATTTCCCCTCTAATTTGGTAAAAATAAGCCTTAATAATATAATAATAAATATATTCAAAAAAATCTGTGGATAGCTACAGCCTCCAGCATATATATATATATATATATATATATATATATATATATATATATATATATATATATATATATATATATATATATATATATATATATATATATATATATATATATATATATATATAATATATATATATATATATATATATATATATATATATATATATATATATATATATATATATATATATATATATATATATATAAGCCCATAAGCAATCCAGTTGGGATCGCCCCATTGCCGACAAAGTAGCTCCAACATTACTGTAAGCTGCGACAACACCACATGATACTGCCCGACTTAGAGCTGTAGCAGCTCCCCATGCAGAGGACTTGCTATTAGCAACCCCCAATATCAGCTACTAGCACTCGTCTCACCACAGGCCCTCTGAATGGCTGTGGCTCTCCGCCTCACTGCCCGAATCCACACCGAATACAGGGGTTTTGGTGGCGAGGCAGTGGCCGACAGGTACGGACGACATGGCCTTCTCTGCCAAAGGACAGGAGGATGGCATGCAAGACACTGCGATGTTAACGACATTATAAAGAGAAGCCTTATCACGGAAGGTTGTCCAGCAGAGAGAGAGTCCCGTTCCGTATTGCCCCGCAACTCTGATGAGCCTGTTGGTCGCCCAGATGGGATCACGGTGAACCCCTGGAAGAATGGTAGACAGTTATTGTGGGACTACACTTGCGTTTCAACTTTAGGCAACACCTATGTTAACTTCAGTGCTGCTCAGGCAGGAGGTGCTGCCAATCACTGGGAAGCAGCCAAGTCACATAAAAACGGAGACCTTGATCACTACTACAATTTTGTCCCCATTGCCTCAGAGACACTTGGTGCCTGGGGTAAAAGTGCTGCAAGTTTTTTGAAGGAGCTGGGGTCGAAGCTAATTGAAACAACTAGAGACCCTACAGCCGTCAGTTTTCTCTTTCAGCGCCTTAGTGTGGAGATCCAGAGAGGAATGGCTCACAGCATCCATGCTTCCTGCCCGCAATCCAAGGAGCTGGATGAGTTTGGGGGTTGTAATATAAATATTATGATTAAATTGTATTTATTTTTTCGTTTCGTTGCCTTATTTATCATTAATTTTTAAATTTTCGGTATAAAAATTTATTTTTGTGTCTATGGATGTCTGTCTGTGTGTTTGTTTGAGTGTCCCTGTGAGTGTTTGGGGGAGTGTTTGTCCGGTTATACCTGTGGGTCCACGAGGCCATCTGTGTCCCCTCAGATGGTCTCCCTTATCACAGTTTTTGTGTATAGATGTGTGTCTGTGTGAGTGTTCGGGTGAGTGTGTGTCCGGTTATACCTGTGAGTCCACGAGGCCATCTGTGTCCCCTCAGATGGTCTTCTTTATCACAGTTTGTGTCTATGGATGCAGGCGATGAGTCACAATAACGCGGCTAAAGTATGTTGACCAGACCACACACTAGAAGGTGAAGGAACGACGACGTTTCGGTAAGTCCTTGACCATTCTCAAGTCGACTGAGAATGTGTCTATGAATGTGTGTCTGGGTGAGTGTCCCTGTGAGTGTCCGGGTGAGTGTGTGTGTTCGGGTATACCTGTGGGTCCACGAGGCAATCTGTGTTCCCTCAGATGGTCTTCCTTATTACAGTTTGTGTCTATGGATGTGTGTCTGAGTGAGTGTCCCTGTGAGTGTCCTGGTGAGTGTGTGTGTGTGTGTGTGTGTGTATGTGGTGTGTGTGTGTGTGTGTGAGTGTCCGGGTTTATGTGTAGTTTGGTTTCTGGAACCATTTGTGTCCCTCCCTTCAACTCTTTTCCCTTATTCCCACCGTGGGTTCGAATCCCAGGTGATTAGACCTGCCCTAGGTCAATGGATCCAAGGTATCCGTCCGTGGTCCCAACGGATTTCACCTCTTCCCTACTTTACTAGGAGTCAGGCTAATTCCAGCTATCCAGAGAACCTTTCGATACAGAGGCAGCTACAGGAGGGGACCACATAAATTAGTGCCCTGTAGTTACGTAACCGTTCCGACAGGCTCGATCGCAATCTATCCAGATGAGAACACGTTCTCATCCGACTAGACCACGCTGGAGTCGCTGTTTGTCTCAAATTTGGACCCTTTATTTATAGTTAGTATTTTTGGTGTATTAATTGATGTGTATTAATTTGTTAATGACTTAGGTAGAGTGATTTGGGGGGAGAGAGGGGGGGTTGGCGTGTGTAGTGTATTATACGAGATCGTGCTTGGGTTAGTATTCACCATCAACTATTACTAACTTGTAACTAACACAAATTTTTCCACACACTCCGGACCAAAGAGCCAGAGCTCAACCCCCGCAAGTACAACTAGGTGAGTACACACACACACACACACACAGAGGAAGCAGCCCATAACAGCTGTTTAAATCCCTGGTACCTATTTACTGCTAGGTAACAGGAACAACAGGGTGAAAGAAACTGCCCAGTTTCGTTTCTGCCATCACCGGAGGATCGAACACGGACGCTAGGATTACGAGTTGAGAGCGCTGTCTACTCAGCTGTCAGGCCCCGTAGTGCGTGTACTCGTCAAAAACATAATTTGGGAGAGGTTAGGGGAAAGGAATGATGCTTCCTGGGTTGGGGAATTGGTGTGGGGTTAGTCACTCGGTGGCCTTGGACCTGTGGGGGAGGGGGCCGAGGGGGTTGCCAGTTATGAATTTAATGATTGAATTTGTTAAGATAGGGTATTTATGTAAAAGACGCTGTGAAGAGATAGTAACAAAAGTGTTCCTGACTGCTGTAAGGTAGTGAGTAACTGTCTTGTATGTTAGAAAAATGAATGCTTACTAGACAATTACTTTTTCTTTGAAAACATTTTTTTGGAAAATAAATACAAGTTATTTTGTAAACAAAATATGATTATTTTCCTTTAATAAACACACATGAGCACAAATGGTCCTCGGGAGTCAGAGAGATTGAGAATGAACAGCAAAATAGTAACAAAAAATGAGACGATGATGGGATACTATTTAATTCAAACATAAACCTGTTAAGTATGTAAATTACAGTACCACTAAACACGCGTACACGTACATATGTCAATCAATTTACATAAATAAACATTCACTAATATGTTCCTTTAACAATGGACAGATAGATAATTACCATACACGTGTCAGTCCAATTGCAGGTACACATAGACACACATAGCTGCACTTGTCTGTCGCTCCTGACAATAGTAAACATGTAACAAAAAATGTGACAATGATGGGACACTATGTCATTCAAACGTACACACGCTAACATTATAAATTACAGTAACACTAAACACGCGTACATGTATATATGTCATTCAATTTACATAAAAAAAACATTCACTAATATGTTCCTTTTACAATTAACACACAGATAATTACCGTACACATGTCAGTCCAATTGCAGGTACACATAAACACACATAGCTGCACTTGTCTGTCGCTCCTGACAATAGTATACATAGGTATACACACAAAACAGTCCTTTATCAACTAATGTGTGTGTGTGTGTGTATTTATTCCTTGTATTTATTATTTGTGTCTGCAAAATCGAGTTATTAGCTCTTGGACCCCGCCTTTCTAACAAATGTATTTTTCCTCTTTTATATCAACTACATTTATTTCTCACTAACACACACGCATACACACACACACACACAGTGGAAACAGGAGGCCAGACACAGGATACAGAATAGGAGATGAAGAACTTAATGAAACGGACTGAGAGAAAGATCTAGGAGTTGATATCACACCAAACCTGTCTCCTGAAGCATACATAAAAAGAATAACGTCTGCGGCATATGCGAGACTGCCTAACATCAGAACAGCCTTCAGGAATCTGTGTAAGGAATCATTCAGAATCTTGTACACCACATATGTAAGACCAATCCTGGAGTATGCGGCCCCAGCATGGAGTCCGTATCTTGTCAAGCAGAAGATGAAGCAGGAAAAAGTCCAAAGGTATGCCACTAGACTAGTCCCAGAACTAAGAGGCATGAGTTACGAGGAAAGGCTGCGGGAAATGCACCTTACGGCACTGGAAGACAGAAGAGTAAGGGGAGACATGATCACAACCTACACAACCCTCAGAGGAATCGACCGGGTAAACAAGGATAAACTATTCAACACTGGTGGGACGCAAACAAGGGGACACAGGTGGAAACTGAGTACCCACATGAGCCACAGAGACGTTAGAAGTAACTTTTTCAGTGTCAGAGTAGTTAACGGATGGAATGCATTAAGCAGTGATGTGGTGGAGGCTGACTCCATACACAGTTTCAAATGTAGATATGATTGAGCCCAGTAGGCTCAGGAATCTGTACACCAGTTGATTGACAGTTGAGAGGTGGGACCAAAGAACCATAGCTCAACCCCCGCATGCACAAATAGGTGAGTACACACACACACACACGCGAACTAGTAGCCAACTGTCTAAATGGAGAGAGTTTATTGGTTGTAATTCTTAAGGTCCTCGTTCGAATCCCGGTTGACGCAAGAGGAAATCGGCAGATATTCTTTAACCTGATTCACCTGTTCACCTAGCACAAATGTATCCATCAATGTAGCCCTTTATTTATCTATTTATAATTGTCAATCCATCAATCTATCTTCCCATAAACCAACAATTTTTCATTATATACATCTATCTTACTATGTATCCGTCCATCTACTCGACTGTTTATCCATCCATCTACTCATCTGTCTTTTCATCCATCAACTCATCTATGGATCCGTCTATCCGTCAATGTATATATTTATCAATCAACGTATCCATCCATATATCTATCTATTACTATTTATATCTATCTCTCTATCTATTTGTATCCGACGATCCTACTAACTCATTTTCCATTAATCTATCCATTTATCATTCTACTTATCTATCAATCTATTTATTCATCTACTTCTCTTTCCATCTATCCATCTACTCATCTATCTAACCATTAATCTATCTACATACTCCCCACTCCGTCTCCTATCGTTTTCCCAAACTCCCTCCTCCCGTACCGGCTCCTTCTTTTTTCCACCCTCCCGTAACCCTGCTCATCCTCCCTCCTTCTGCCCTTCCCATACCCGCCCCTATTCCATCCCGCCCTTCCCATCGTCTTAACTCTCGGGGCAGTTCTTTACCTTCGTTCTCACTCCTTCCGCCGTTTCTCACTCTCGCCCTCCTTACTGTCTTCCTTCCCTCCCTCCCTCCCGCTGCTAGTCCTTCCCTTCTTACCCTTCCCGTAGTCCTCCCTCCCAGCACCAGTCCTTCTCATCGTCCTCTTACCTCCCCCAGTACCTCCTTCACTCCCTCTTCATCCCTCTTTCACCTCACCTACACCTCTTCTCCTGTTCTCCCTCTTTATACCACCTCTAAATCTCCCGCCCCCCCACCGGCTTTGTACCTCTTCCCTCTTACAAAAATTAGGATCAATAGGACCAAAATTAAACTACTTTATGTGTTTAATTTAAGGAAATCATTTTTTCTGATTACGAAAAAGTCTTCAACCATCTCCAGTAATAATTCACAATTAACCTTAATTGAATCAACAGGGAGAGAGGGGGGGAGGGGTGAGAATAAATAATAATTATTCCAAAATACTTTAACTAATGTCTACACCTACCATCCTATGTCCGTTCCCTACCTCAGACCATTTCCCCTCTAATTTGGTAAAAATAAGCCTTAATAATATAATAATAAATATATTCAAAAAAATCTGTGGATAGCTACAGCCTCCAGCATATATATATATATATATATATATATATATATATATATATATATATATATATATATATATATATATATATATATATATATATATATATATATATATATTATATATATATATATATATATATATATATATAATATATATATATATATATATATATATATATATATATATATATATATATATATATATATATATAAGCCCATAAGCAATCCAGTTGGGATCGCCCCATTGCCGACAAAGTAGCTCCAACATTACTGTAAGCTGCGACAACACCACATGATACTGCCCGACTTAGAGCTGTAGCAGCTCCCCATGCAGAGGACTTGCTATTAGCAACCCCCAATATCAGCTACTAGCACTCGTCTCACCACAGGCCCTCTGAATGGCTGTGGCTCTCCGCCTCACTGCCCGAATCCACACCGAATACAGGGGTTTTGGTGGCGAGGCAGTGGCCGACAGGTACGGACGACATGGCCTTCTCTGCCAAAGGACAGGAGGATGGCATGCAAGACACTGCGATGTTAACGACATTATAAAGAGAAGCCTTATCACGGAAGGTTGTCCAGCAGAGAGAGAGTCCCGTTCCGTATTGCCCCGCAACTCTGATGAGCCTGTTGGTCGCCCAGATGGGATCACGGTGAACCCCTGGAAGAATGGTAGACAGTTATTGTGGGACTACACTTGCGTTTCAACTTTAGGCAACACCTATGTTAACTTCAGTGCTGCTCAGGCAGGAGGTGCTGCCAATCACTGGGAAGCAGCCAAGTCACATAAAAACGGAGACCTTGATCACTACTACAATTTTGTCCCCATTGCCTCAGAGACACTTGGTGCCTGGGGTAAAAGTGCTGCAAGTTTTTTGAAGGAGCTGGGGTCGAAGCTAATTGAAACAACTAGAGACCCTACAGCCGTCAGTTTTCTCTTTCAGCGCCTTAGTGTGGAGATCCAGAGAGGAATGGCTCACAGCATCCATGCTTCCTGCCCGCAATCCAAGGAGCTGGATGAGTTTGGGGGTTGTAATATAAATATTATGATTAAATTGTATTTATTTTTTCGTTTCGTTGCCTTATTTATCATTAATTTTTAAATTTTCGGTATAAAAATTTATTTTTGTGTCTATGGATGTCTGTCTGTGTGTTTGTTTGAGTGTCCCTGTGAGTGTTTGGGGGAGTGTTTGTCCGGTTATACCTGTGGGTCCACGAGGCCATCTGTGTCCCCTCAGATGGTCTCCCTTATCACAGTTTTTGTGTATAGATGTGTGTCTGTGTGAGTGTTCGGGTGAGTGTGTGTCCGGTTATACCTGTGAGTCCACGAGGCCATCTGTGTCCCCTCAGATGGTCTTCTTTATCACAGTTTGTGTCTATGGATGCAGGCGATGAGTCACAATAACGCGGCTAAAGTATGTTGACCAGACCACACACTAGAAGGTGAAGGAACGACGACGTTTCGGTAAGTCCTTGACCATTCTCAAGTCGACTGAGAATGTGTCTATGAATGTGTGTCTGGGTGAGTGTCCCTGTGAGTGTCCGGGTGAGTGTGTGTGTTCGGGTATACCTGTGGGTCCACGAGGCAATCTGTGTTCCCTCAGATGGTCTTCCTTATTACAGTTTGTGTCTATGGATGTGTGTCTGAGTGAGTGTCCCTGTGAGTGTCCTGGTGAGTGTGTGTGTGTGTGTGTGTGTATGTGGTGTGTGTGTGTGTGTGAGTGTCCGGGTTTATGTGTAGTTTGGTTTCTGGAACCATTTGTGTCCCTCCCTTCAACTCTTTTCCCTTATTCCCACCGTGGGTTCGAATCCCAGGTGATTAGACCTGCCCTAGGTCAATGGATCCAAGGTATCCGTCCGTGGTCCCAACGGATTTCACCTCTTCCCTACTTTACTAGGAGTCAGGCTAATTCCAGCTATCCAGAGAACCTTTCGATACAGAGGCAGCTACAGGAGGGGACCACATAAATTAGTGCCCTGTAGTTACGTAACCGTTCCGACAGGCTCGATCGCAATCTATCCAGATGAGAACACGTTCTCATCCGACTAGACCACGCTGGAGTCGCTGTTTGTCTCAAATTTGGACCCTTTATTTATAGTTAGTATTTTTGGTGTATTAATTGATGTGTATTAATTTGTTAATGACTTAGGTAGAGTGATTTGGGGGGAGAGAGGGGGGGTTGGCGTGTGTAGTGTATTATACGAGATCGTGCTTGGGTTAGTATTCACCATCAACTATTACTAACTTGTAACTAACACAAATTTTTCCACACACTCCGGACCAAAGAGCCAGAGCTCAACCCCCGCAAGTACAACTAGGTGAGTACACACACACACACACACACACAGAGGAAGCAGCCCATAACAGCTGTTTAAATCCCTGGTACCTATTTACTGCTAGGTAACAGGAACAACAGGGTGAAAGAAACTGCCCAGTTTCGTTTCTGCCATCACCGGAGGATCGAACACGGACGCTAGGATTACGAGTTGAGAGCGCTGTCTACTCAGCTGTCAGGCCCCGTAGTGCGTGTACTCGTCAAAAACATAATTTGGGAGAGGTTAGGGGAAAGGAATGATGCTTCCTGGGTTGGGGAATTGGTGTGGGGTTAGTCACTCGGTGGCCTTGGACCTGTGGGGGAGGGGGCCGAGGGGGTTGCCAGTTATGAATTTAATGATTGAATTTGTTAAGATAGGGTATTTATGTAAAAGACGCTGTGAAGAGATAGTAACAAAAGTGTTCCTGACTGCTGTAAGGTAGTGAGTAACTGTCTTGTATGTTAGAAAAATGAATGCTTACTAGACAATTACTTTTTCTTTGAAAACATTTTTTTGGAAAATAAATACAAGTTATTTTGTAAACAAAATATGATTATTTTCCTTTAATAAACACACATGAGCACAAATGGTCCTCGGGAGTCAGAGAGATTGAGAATGAACAGCAAAATAGTAACAAAAAATGAGACGATGATGGGATACTATTTAATTCAAACATAAACCTGTTAAGTATGTAAATTACAGTACCACTAAACACGCGTACACGTACATATGTCAATCAATTTACATAAATAAACATTCACTAATATGTTCCTTTAACAATGGACAGATAGATAATTACCATACACGTGTCAGTCCAATTGCAGGTACACATAGACACACATAGCTGCACTTGTCTGTCGCTCCTGACAATAGTAAACATGTAACAAAAAATGTGACAATGATGGGACACTATGTCATTCAAACGTACACACGCTAACATTATAAATTACAGTAACACTAAACACGCGTACATGTATATATGTCATTCAATTTACATAAAAAAAACATTCACTAATATGTTCCTTTTACAATTAACACACAGATAATTACCGTACACATGTCAGTCCAATTGCAGGTACACATAAACACACATAGCTGCACTTGTCTGTCGCTCCTGACAATAGTATACATAGGTATACACACAAAACAGTCCTTTATCAACTAATGTGTGTGTGTGTGTATTTATTCCTTGTATTTATTATTTGTGTCTGCAAAATCGAGTTATTAGCTCTTGGACCCCGCCTTTCTAACAAATGTATTTTTCCTCTTTTATATCAACTACATTTATTTCTCACTAACACACACGCATACACACACACACAACAGTGGAAACAGGAGGCCAGACACAGGATACAGAATAGGAGATGAAGAACTTAATGAAACGGACTGAGAGAAAGATCTAGGAGTTGATATCACACCAAACCTGTCTCCTGAAGCATACATAAAAAGAATAACGTCTGCGGCATATGCGAGACTGCCTAACATCAGAACAGCCTTCAGGAATCTGTGTAAGGAATCATTCAGAATCTTGTACACCACATATGTAAGACCAATCCTGGAGTATGCGGCCCCAGCATGGAGTCCGTATCTTGTCAAGCAGAAGATGAAGCAGGAAAAAGTCCAAAGGTATGCCACTAGACTAGTCCCAGAACTAAGAGGCATGAGTTACGAGGAAAGGCTGCGGGAAATGCACCTTACGGCACTGGAAGACAGAAGAGTAAGGGGAGACATGATCACAACCTACACAACCCTCAGAGGAATCGACCGGGTAAACAAGGATAAACTATTCAACACTGGTGGGACGCAAACAAGGGGACACAGGTGGAAACTGAGTACCCACATGAGCCACAGAGACGTTAGAAGTAACTTTTTCAGTGTCAGAGTAGTTAACGGATGGAATGCATTAAGCAGTGATGTGGTGGAGGCTGACTCCATACACAGTTTCAAATGTAGATATGATTGAGCCCAGTAGGCTCAGGAATCTGTACACCAGTTGATTGACAGTTGAGAGGTGGGACCAAAGAACCATAGCTCAACCCCCGCATGCACAAATAGGTGAGTACACACACACACACACGCGAACTAGTAGCCAACTGTCTAAATGGAGAGAGTTTATTGGTTGTAATTCTTAAGGTCCTCGTTCGAATCCCGGTTGACGCAAGAGGAAATCGGCAGATATTCTTTAACCTGATTCACCTGTTCACCTAGCACAAATGTATCCATCAATGTAGCCCTTTATTTATCTATTTATAATTGTCAATCCATCAATCTATCTTCCCATAAACCAACAATTTTTCATTATATACATCTATCTTACTATGTATCCGTCCATCTACTCGACTGTTTATCCATCCATCTACTCATCTGTCTTTTCATCCATCAACTCATCTATGGATCCGTCTATCCGTCAATGTATATATTTATCAATCAACGTATCCATCCATATATCTATCTATTACTATTTATATCTATCTCTCTATCTATTTGTATCCGACGATCCTACTAACTCATTTTCCATTAATCTATCCATTTATCATTCTACTTATCTATCAATCTATTTATTCATCTACTTCTCTTTCCATCTATCCATCTACTCATCTATCTAACCATTAATCTATCTACATACTCCCCACTCCGTCTCCTATCGTTTTCCCAAACTCCCTCCTCCCGTACCGGCTCCTTCTTTTTTCCACCCTCCCGTAACCCTGCTCATCCTCCCTCCTTCTGCCCTTCCCATACCCGCCCCTATTCCATCCCGCCCTTCCCATCGTCTTAACTCTCGGGGCAGTTCTTTACCTTCGTTCTCACTCCTTCCGCCGTTTCTCACTCTCGCCCTCCTTACTGTCTTCCTTCCCTCCCTCCCTCCCGCTGCTAGTCCTTCCCTTCTTACCCTTCCCGTAGTCCTCCCTCCCAGCACCAGTCCTTCTCATCGTCCTCTTACCTCCCCCAGTACCTCCTTCACTCCCTCTTCATCCCTCTTTCACCTCACCTACACCTCTTCTCCTGTTCTCCCTCTTTATACCACCTCTAAATCTCCCGCCCCCCCACCGGCTTTGTACCTCTTCCCTCTTACAAAAATTAGGATCAATAGGACCAAAATTAAACTACTTTATGTGTTTAATTTAAGGAAATCATTTTTTCTGATTACGAAAAAGTCTTCAACCATCTCCAGTAATAATTCACAATTAACCTTAATTGAATCAACAGGGAGAGAGGGGGGGAGGGGTGAGAATAAATAATAATTATTCCAAAATACTTTAACTAATGTCTACACCTACCATCCTATGTCCGTTCCCTACCTCAGACCATTTCCCCTCTAATTTGGTAAAAATAAGCCTTAATATATAATAATAAATATATTCAAAAAAATCTGTGGATAGCTACAGCCTCCAGCATATATATATATATATATATATATTATATATATATATATATATATATATATATATATATATATATATATATATATATATATATATATATATATATATATATATATATATATATATATATATATATATATATATATATATATATATATATATATATATATATATATATATATATATATATATAAGCCCATAAGCAATCCAGTTGGGATCGCCCCATTGCCGACAAAGTAGCTCCAACATTACTGTAAGCTGCGACAACACCACATGATACTGCCCGACTTAGAGCTGTAGCAGCTCCCCATGCAGAGGACTTGCTATTAGCAACCCCCAATATCAGCTACTAGCACTCGTCTCACCACAGGCCCTCTGAATGGCTGTGGCTCTCCGCCTCACTGCCCGAATCCACACCGAATACAGGGGTTTTGGTGGCGAGGCAGTGGCCGACAGGTACGGACGACATGGCCTTCTCTGCCAAAGGACAGGAGGATGGCATGCAAGACACTGCGATGTTAACGACATTATAAAGAGAAGCCTTATCACGGAAGGTTGTCCAGCAGAGAGAGAGTCCCGTTCCGTATTGCCCCGCAACTCTGATGAGCCTGTTGGTCGCCCAGATGGGATCACGGTGAACCCCTGGAAGAATGGTAGACAGTTATTGTGGGACTACACTTGCGTTTCAACTTTAGGCAACACCTATGTTAACTTCAGTGCTGCTCAGGCAGGAGGTGCTGCCAATCACTGGGAAGCAGCCAAGTCACATAAAAACGGAGACCTTGATCACTACTACAATTTTGTCCCCATTGCCTCAGAGACACTTGGTGCCTGGGGTAAAAGTGCTGCAAGTTTTTTGAAGGAGCTGGGGTCGAAGCTAATTGAAACAACTAGAGACCCTACAGCCGTCAGTTTTCTCTTTCAGCGCCTTAGTGTGGAGATCCAGAGAGGAATGGCTCACAGCATCCATGCTTCCTGCCCGCAATCCAAGGAGCTGGATGAGTTTGGGGGTTGTAATATAAATATTATGATTAAATTGTATTTATTTTTTCGTTTCGTTGCCTTATTTATCATTAATTTTTAAATTTTCGGTATAAAATTTATTTTTGTGTCTATGGATGTCTGTCTGTGTGTTTGTTTGAGTGTCCCTGTGAGTGTTTGGGGGAGTGTTTGTCCGGTTATACCTGTGGGTCCACGAGGCCATCTGTGTCCCCTCAGATGGTCTCCCTTATCACAGTTTTTGTGTATAGATGTGTGTCTGTGTGAGTGTTCGGGTGAGTGTGTGTCCGGTTATACCTGTGAGTCCACGAGGCCATCTGTGTCCCCTCAGATGGTCTTCTTTATCACAGTTTGTGTCTATGGATGCAGGCGATGAGTCACAATAACGCGGCTAAAGTATGTTGACCAGACCACACACTAGAAGGTGAAGGAACGACGACGTTTCGGTAAGTCCTTGACCATTCTCAAGTCGACTGAGAATGTGTCTATGAATGTGTGTCTGGGTGAGTGTCCCTGTGAGTGTCCGGGTGAGTGTGTGTGTTCGGGTATACCTGTGGGTCCACGAGGCAATCTGTGTTCCCTCAGATGGTCTTCCTTATTACAGTTTGTGTCTATGGATGTGTGTCTGAGTGAGTGTCCCTGTGAGTGTCCTGGTGAGTGTGTGTGTGTGTGTGTGTGTGTATGTGAGTGTGTGTGTGTGTGTGTGAGTGTCCGGGTTTATGTGTAGTTTGGTTTCTGGAACCATTTGTGTCCCTCCCTTCAACTCTTTTCCCTTATTCCCACCGTGGGTTCGAATCCCAGGTGATTAGACCTGCCCTAGGTCAATGGATCCAAGGTATCCATCCGTGGTCCCAACGGATTTCACCTCTTCCCTACTTTACTAGGAGTCAGGCTAATTCCAGCTATCCAGAGAACCTTTCGATACAGAGGCAGCTACAGGAGGGGACCACATAAATTAGTGCCCTGTAGTTACGTAACCGTTCCGACAGGCTCGATCGCAATCTATCCAGATGAGAACACGTTCTCATCCGACTAGACCACGCTGGAGTCGCTGTTTGTCTCAAATTTGGACCCTTTATTTATAGTTAGTATTTTTGGTGTATTAATTGATGTGTATTAATTTGTTAATGACTTAGGTAGAGTGATTTGGGGGGAGAGAGGGGGGGTTGGCGTGTGTAGTGTATTATACGAGATCGTGCTTGGGTTAGTATTCACCATCAACTATTACTAACTTGTAACTAACACAAATTTTTCCACACACTCCGGACCAAAGAGCCAGAGCTCAACCCCCGCAAGTACAACTAGGTGAGTACACACACACACACACACACACACAGAGGAAGCAGCCCATAACAGCTGTTTAAATCCCTGGTACCTATTTACTGCTAGGTAACAGGAACAACAGGGTGAAAGAAACTGCCCAGTTTCGTTTCTGCCATCACCGGAGGATCGAACACGGACGCTAGGATTACGAGTTGAGAGCGCTGTCTACTCAGCTGTCAGGCCCCGTAGTGCGTGTACTCGTCAAAAACATAATTTGGGAGAGGTTAGGGGAAAGGAATGATGCTTCCTGGGTTGGGGAATTGGTGTGGGGTTAGTCACTCGGTGGCCTTGGACCTGTGGGGGAGGGGGCCGAGGGGGTTGCCAGTTATGAATTTAATGATTGAATTTGTTAAGATAGGGTATTTATGTAAAAGACGCTGTGAAGAGATAGTAACAAAAGTGTTCCTGACTGCTGTAAGGTAGTGAGTAACTGTCTTGTATGTTAGAAAAATGAATGCTTACTAGACAATTACTTTTTCTTTGAAAACATTTTTTTGGAAAATAAATACAAGTTATTTTGTAAACAAAATATGATTATTTTCCTTTAATAAACACACATGAGCACAAATGGTCCTCGGGAGTCAGAGAGATTGAGAATGAACAGCAAAATAGTAACAAAAAATGAGACGATGATGGGATACTATTTAATTCAAACATAAACCTGTTAAGTATGTAAATTACAGTACCACTAAACACGCGTACACGTACATATGTCAATCAATTTACATAAATAAACATTCACTAATATGTTCCTTTAACAATGGACAGATAGATAATTACCATACACGTGTCAGTCCAATTGCAGGTACACATAGACACACATAGCTGCACTTGTCTGTCGCTCCTGACAATAGTAAACATGTAACAAAAAATGTGACAATGATGGGACACTATGTCATTCAAACGTACACACGCTAACATTATAAATTACAGTAACACTAAACACGCGTACATGTATATATGTCATTCAATTTACATAAAAAAAACATTCACTAATATGTTCCTTTTACAATTAACACACAGATAATTACCGTACACATGTCAGTCCAATTGCAGGTACACATAAACACACATAGCTGCACTTGTCTGTCGCTCCTGACAATAGTATACATAGGTATACACACAAAACAGTCCTTTATCAACTAATGTGTGTGTGTGTGTGTATTTATTCCTTGTATTTATTATTTGTGTCTGCAAAATCGAGTTATTAGCTCTTGGACCCCGCCTTTCTAACAAATGTATTTTTCCTCTTTTATATCAACTACATTTATTTCTCACTAACACACACGCATACACACACACACACACAGTGGAAACAGGAGGCCAGACACAGGATACAGAATAGGAGATGAAGAACTTAATGAAACGGACTGAGAGAAAGATCTAGGAGTTGATATCACACCAAACCTGTCTCCTGAAGCATACATAAAAAGAATAACGTCTGCGGCATATGCGAGACTGCCTAACATCAGAACAGCCTTCAGGAATCTGTGTAAGGAATCATTCAGAATCTTGTACACCACATATGTAAGACCAATCCTGGAGTATGCGGCCCCAGCATGGAGTCCGTATCTTGTCAAGCAGAAGATGAAGCAGGAAAAAGTCCAAAGGTATGCCACTAGACTAGTCCCAGAACTAAGAGGCATGAGTTACGAGGAAAGGCTGCGGGAAATGCACCTTACGGCACTGGAAGACAGAAGAGTAAGGGGAGACATGATCACAACCTACACAACCCTCAGAGGAATCGACCGGGTAAACAAGGATAAACTATTCAACACTGGTGGGACGCAAACAAGGGGACACAGGTGGAAACTGAGTACCCACATGAGCCACAGAGACGTTAGAAGTAACTTTTTCAGTGTCAGAGTAGTTAACGGATGGAATGCATTAAGCAGTGATGTGGTGGAGGCTGACTCCATACACAGTTTCAAATGTAGATATGATTGAGCCCAGTAGGCTCAGGAATCTGTACACCAGTTGATTGACAGTTGAGAGGTGGGACCAAAGAACCATAGCTCAACCCCCGCATGCACAAATAGGTGAGTACACACACACACACACGCGAACTAGTAGCCAACTGTCTAAATGGAGAGAGTTTATTGGTTGTAATTCTTAAGGTCCTCGTTCGAATCCCGGTTGACGCAAGAGGAAATCGGCAGATATTCTTTAACCTGATTCACCTGTTCACCTAGCACAAATGTATCCATCAATGTAGCCCTTTATTTATCTATTTATAATTGTCAATCCATCAATCTATCTTCCCATAAACCAACAATTTTTCATTATATACATCTATCTTACTATGTATCCGTCCATCTACTCGACTGTTTATCCATCCATCTACTCATCTGTCTTTTCATCCATCAACTCATCTATGGATCCGTCTATCCGTCAATGTATATTTATCAATCAACGTATCCATCCATATATCTATCTATTACTATTTATATCTATCTCTCTATCTATTTGTATCCGACGATCCTACTAACTCATTTTCCATTAATCTATCCATTTATCATTCTACTTATCTATCAATCTATTTATTCATCTACTTCTCTTTCCATCTATCCATCTACTCATCTATCTAACCATTAATCTATCTACATACTCCCCACTCCGTCTCCTATCGTTTTCCCAAACTCCCTCCTCCCGTACCGGCTCCTTCTTTTTTCCACCCTCCCGTAACCCTGCTCATCCTCCCTCCTTCTGCCCTTCCCATACCCGCCCCTATTCCATCCCGCCCTTCCCATCGTCTTAACTCTCGGGGCAGTTCTTTACCTTCGTTCTCACTCCTTCCGCCGTTTCTCACTCTCGCCCTCCTTACTGTCTTCCTTCCCTCCCTCCCTCCCGCTGCTAGTCCTTCCCTTCTTACCCTTCCCGTAGTCCTCCCTCCCAGCACCAGTCCTTCCATCGTCCTCTTACCTCCCCCAGTACCTCCTTCACTCCCTCTTCATCCCTCTTTCACCTCACCTACACCTCTTCTCCTGTTCTCCCTCTTTATACCACCTCTAAATCTCCCGCCCCCCCCACCGGCTTTGTACCTCTTCCCTCTTACAAAAATTAGGATCAATAGGACCAAAATTAAACTACTTTATGTGTTTAATTTAAGGAAATCATTTTTTCTGATTACGAAAAAGTCTTCAACCATCTCCAGTAATAATTCACAATTAACCTTAATTGAATCAACAGGGAGAGAGGGGGGGAGGGGTGAGAATAAATAATAATTATTCCAAAATACTTTAACTAATGTCTACACCTACCATCCTATGTCCGTTCCCTACCTCAGACCATTTCCCCTCTAATTTGGTAAAAATAAGCCTTAATAATATAATAATAAATATATTCAAAAAAATCTGTGGATAGCTACAGCCTCCAGCATATATATATATATATATATATATATATATATATATATATATATATATATATATATATATATATATATATATATATATATATATATATATATATATATATATATATATATATATATATATATATATATATATATATATATATATATATATATATATATATATATATATATATATATATATATATATATATATATAAGCCCATAAGCAATCCAGTTGGGATCGCCCCATTGCCGACAAAGTAGCTCCAACATTACTGTAAGCTGCGACAACACCACATGATACTGCCCGACTTAGAGCTGTAGCAGCTCCCCATGCAGAGGACTTGCTATTAGCAACCCCAATATCAGCTACTAGCACTCGTCTCACCACAGGCCCTCTGAATGGCTGTGGCTCTCCGCCTCACTGCCCGAATCCACACCGAATACAGGGGTTTTGGTGGCGAGGCAGTGGCCGACAGGTACGGACGACATGGCCTTCTCTGCCAAAGGACAGGAGGATGGCATGCAAGACACTGCGATGTTAACGACATTATAAAGAGAAGCCTTATCACGGAAGGTTGTCCAGCAGAGAGAGAGTCCCGTTCCGTATTGCCCCGCAACTCTGATGAGCCTGTTGGTCGCCCAGATGGGATCACGGTGAACCCCTGGAAGAATGGTAGACAGTTATTGTGGGACTACACTTGCGTTTCAACTTTAGGCAACACCTATGTTAACTTCAGTGCTGCTCAGGCAGGAGGTGCTGCCAATCACTGGGAAGCAGCCAAGTCACATAAAAACGGAGACCTTGATCACTACTACAATTTTGTCCCCATTGCCTCAGAGACACTTGGTGCCTGGGGTAAAAGTGCTGCAAGTTTTTTGAAGGAGCTGGGGTCGAAGCTAATTGAAACAACTAGAGACCCTACAGCCGTCAGTTTTCTCTTTCAGCGCCTTAGTGTGGAGATCCAGAGAGGAATGGCTCACAGCATCCATGCTTCCTGCCCGCAATCCAAGGAGCTGGATGAGTTTGGGGGTTGTAATATAAATATTATGATTAAATTGTATTTATTTTTTCGTTTCGTTGCCTTATTTATCATTAATTTTTAAATTTTCGGTATAAAAATTTATTTTTGTGTCTATGGATGTCTGTCTGTGTGTTTGTTTGAGTGTCCCTGTGAGTGTTTGGGGGAGTGTTTGTCCGGTTATACCTGTGGGTCCACGAGGCCATCTGTGTCCCCTCAGATGGTCTCCCTTATCACAGTTTTTGTGTATAGATGTGTGTCTGTGTGAGTGTTCGGGTGAGTGTGTGTCCGGTTATACCTGTGAGTCCACGAGGCCATCTGTGTCCCCTCAGATGGTCTTCTTTATCACAGTTTGTGTCTATGGATGCAGGCGATGAGTCACAATAACGCGGCTAAAGTATGTTGACCAGACCACACACTAGAAGGTGAAGGAACGACGACGTTTCGGTAAGTCCTTGACCATTCTCAAGTCGACTGAGAATGTGTCTATGAATGTGTGTCTGGGTGAGTGTCCCTGTGAGTGTCCGGGTGAGTGTGTGTGTTCGGGTATACCTGTGGGTCCACGAGGCAATCTGTGTTCCCTCAGATGGTCTTCCTTATTACAGTTTGTGTCTATGGATGTGTGTCTGAGTGAGTGTCCCTGTGAGTGTCCTGGTGTGTGTGTGTGTGTGTGTGTGTGTGGTGTGTGTGTGTGTGTGAGTGTCCGGGTTTATGTGTAGTTTGGTTTCTGGAACCATTTGTGTCCCTCCCTTCAACTCTTTTCCCTTATTCCCACCGTGGGTTCGAATCCCAGGTGATTAGACCTGCCCTAGGTCAATGGATCCAAGGTATCCGTCCGTGGTCCCAACGGATTTCACCTCTTCCCTACTTTACTAGGAGTCAGGCTAATTCCAGCTATCCAGAGAACCTTTCGATACAGAGGCAGCTACAGGAGGGGACCACATAAATTAGTGCCCTGTAGTTACGTAACCGTTCCGACAGGCTCGATCGCAATCTATCCAGATGAGAACACGTTCTCATCCGACTAGACCACGCTGGAGTCGCTGTTTGTCTCAAATTTGGACCCTTTATTTATAGTTAGTATTTTTGGTGTATTAATTGATGTGTATTAATTTGTTAATGACTTAGGTAGAGTGATTTGGGGGGAGAGAGGGGGGGTTGGCGTGTGTAGTGTATTATACGAGATCGTGCTTGGGTTAGTATTCACCATCAACTATTACTAACTTGTAACTAACACAAATTTTTCCACACACTCCGGACCAAAGAGCCAGAGCTCAACCCCCGCAAGTACAACTAGGTGAGTACACACACACACACACACACACAGAGGAAGCAGCCCATAACAGCTGTTTAAATCCCTGGTACCTATTTACTGCTAGGTAACAGGAACAACAGGGTGAAAGAAACTGCCCAGTTTCGTTTCTGCCATCACCGGAGGATCGAACACGGACGCTAGGATTACGAGTTGAGAGCGCTGTCTACTCAGCTGTCAGGCCCCGTAGTGCGTGTACTCGTCAAAAACATAATTTGGGAGAGGTTAGGGGAAAGGAATGATGCTTCCTGGGTTGGGGAATTGGTGTGGGGTTAGTCACTCGGTGGCCTTGGACCTGTGGGGGAGGGGGCCGAGGGGGTTGCCAGTTATGAATTTAATGATTGAATTTGTTAAGATAGGGTATTTATGTAAAAGACGCTGTGAAGAGATAGTAACAAAAGTGTTCCTGACTGCTGTAAGGTAGTGAGTAACTGTCTTGTATGTTAGAAAAATGAATGCTTACTAGACAATTACTTTTTCTTTGAAAACATTTTTTTGGAAAATAAATACAAGTTATTTTGTAAACAAAATATGATTATTTTCCTTTAATAAACACACATGAGCACAAATGGTCCTCGGGAGTCAGAGAGATTGAGAATGAACAGCAAAATAGTAACAAAAAATGAGACGATGATGGGATACTATTTAATTCAAAATAAACCTGTTAAGTATGTAAATTACAGTACCACTAAACACGCGTACACGTACATATGTCAATCAATTTACATAAATAAACATTCACTAATATGTTCCTTTAACAATGGACAGATAGATAATTACCATACACGTGTCAGTCCAATTGCAGGTACACATAGACACACATAGCTGCACTTGTCTGTCGCTCCTGACAATAGTAAACATGTAACAAAAAATGTGACAATGATGGGACACTATGTCATTCAAACGTACACACGCTAACATTATAAATTACAGTAACACTAAACACGCGTACATGTATATATGTCATTCAATTTACATAAAAAAAACATTCACTAATATGTTCCTTTTACAATTAACACACAGATAATTACCGTACACATGTCAGTCCAATTGCAGGTACACATAAACACACATAGCTGCACTTGTCTGTCGCTCCTGACAATAGTATACATAGGTATACACACAAAACAGTCCTTTATCAACTAATGTGTGTGTGTGTGTGTATTTATTCCTTGTATTTATTATTTGTGTCTGCAAAATCGAGTTATTAGCTCTTGGACCCCGCCTTTCTAACAAATGTATTTTTCCTCTTTTATATCAACTACATTTATTTCTCACTAACACACACGCATACACACACACACACACAGTGGAAACAGGAGGCCAGACACAGGATACAGAATAGGAGATGAAGAACTTAATGAAACGGACTGAGAGAAAGATCTAGGAGTTGATATCACACCAAACCTGTCTCCTGAAGCATACATAAAAAGAATAACGTCTGCGGCATATGCGAGACTGCCTAACATCAGAACAGCCTTCAGGAATCTGTGTAAGGAATCATTCAGAATCTTGTACACCACATATGTAAGACCAATCCTGGAGTATGCGGCCCCAGCATGGAGTCCGTATCTTGTCAAGCAGAAGATGAAGCAGGAAAAAGTCCAAAGGTATGCCACTAGACTAGTCCCAGAACTAAGAGGCATGAGTTACGAGGAAAGGCTGCGGGAAATGCACCTTACGGCACTGGAAGACAGAAGAGTAAGGGGAGACATGATCACAACCTACACAACCCTCAGAGGAATCGACCGGGTAAACAAGGATAAACTATTCAACACTGGTGGGACGCAAACAAGGGGACACAGGTGGAAACTGAGTACCCACATGAGCCACAGAGACGTTAGAAGTAACTTTTTCAGTGTCAGAGTAGTTAACGGATGGAATGCATTAAGCAGTGATGTGGTGGAGGCTGACTCCATACACAGTTTCAAATGTAGATATGATTGAGCCCAGTAGGCTCAGGAATCTGTACACCAGTTGATTGACAGTTGAGAGGTGGGACCAAAGAACCATAGCTCAACCCCCGCATGCACAAATAGGTGAGTACACACACACACACACGCGAACTAGTAGCCAACTGTCTAAATGGAGAGAGTTTATTGGTTGTAATTCTTAAGGTCCTCGTTCGAATCCCGGTTGACGCAAGAGGAAATCGGCAGATATTCTTTAACCTGATTCACCTGTTCACCTAGCACAAATGTATCCATCAATGTAGCCCTTTATTTATCTATTTATAATTGTCAATCCATCAATCTATCTTCCCATAAACCAACAATTTTTCATTATATACATCTATCTTACTATGTATCCGTCCATCTACTCGACTGTTTATCCATCCATCTACTCATCTGTTTTCATCCATCAACTCATCTATGGATCCGTCTATCCGTCAATGTATATATTTATCAATCAACGTATCCATCCATATATCTATCTATTACTATTTATATCTATCTCTCTATCTATTTGTATCCGACGATCCTACTAACTCATTTTCCATTAATCTATCCATTTATCATTCTACTTATCTATCAATCTATTTATTCATCTACTTCTCTTTCCATCTATCCATCTACTCATCTATCTAACCATTAATCTATCTACATACTCCCCACTCCGTCTCCTATCGTTTTCCCAAACTCCCTCCTCCCGTACCGGCTCCTTCTTTTTTCCACCCTCCCGTAACCCTGCTCATCCTCCCTCCTTCTGCCCTTCCCATACCCGCCCCTATTCCATCCCGCCCTTCCCATCGTCTTAACTCTCGGGGCAGTTCTTTACCTTCGTTCTCACTCCTTCCGCCGTTTCTCACTCTCGCCCTCCTTACTGTCTTCCTTCCCTCCCTCCCTCCCGCTGCTAGTCCTTCCCTTCTTACCCTTCCCGTAGTCCTCCCTCCCAGCACCAGTCCTTCCATCGTCCTCTTACCTCCCCCAGTACCTCCTTCACTCCCTCTTCATCCCTCTTTCACCTCACCTACACCTCTTCTCCTGTTCTCCCTCTTTATACCACCTCTAAATCTCCCGCCCCCCCACCGGCTTTGTACCTCTTCCCTCTTACAAAAATTAGGATCAATAGGACCAAAATTAAACTACTTTATGTGTTTAATTTAAGGAAATCATTTTTTCTGATTACGAAAAAGTCTTCAACCATCTCCAGTAATAATTCACAATTAACCTTAATTGAATCAACAGGGAGAGAGGGGGGGAGGGGTGAGAATAAATAATAATTATTCCAAAATACTTTAACTAATGTCTACACCTACCATCCTATGTCCGTTCCCTACCTCAGACCATTTCCCCTCTAATTTGGTAAAAATAAGCCTTAATAATATAATAATAAATATATTCAAAAAAATCTGTGGATAGCTACAGCCTCCAGCATATATATATATATATATATATATATATATATATATATATATATAATATATATATATATATATATATATATATTATATATATATATATATAATATATATATATATATATATATATATATATATATATATATATATATATATATATATATATATATATATATATATATATAAGCCCATAAGCAATCCAGTTGGGTATATATATATATATATATATATATATATATATATATATATATATATATATATATATATATATATATATATATATAAGCCCATAAGCAATCCAGTTGGGATCGCCCCATTGCCGACAAAGTAGCTCCAACATTACTGTAAGCTGCGACAACACCACATGATACTGCCCGACTTAGAGCTGTAGCAGCTCCCCATGCAGAGGACTTGCTATTAGCAACCCCCAATATCAGCTACTAGCACTCGTCTCACCACAGGCCCTCTGAATGGCTGTGGCTCTCCGCCTCACTGCCCGAATCCACACCGAATACAGGGGTTTTGGTGGCGAGGCAGTGGCCGACAGGTACGGACGACATGGCCTTCTCTGCCAAAGGACAGGAGGATGGCATGCAAGACACTGCGATGTTAACGACATTATAAAGAGAAGCCTTATCACGGAAGGTTGTCCAGCAGAGAGAGAGTCCCGTTCCGTATTGCCCCGCAACTCTGATGAGCCTGTTGGTCGCCCAGATGGGATCACGGTGAACCCCTGGAAGAATGGTAGACAGTTATTGTGGGACTACACTTGCGTTTCAACTTTAGGCAACACCTATGTTAACTTCAGTGCTGCTCAGGCAGGAGGTGCTGCCAATCACTGGGAAGCAGCCAAGTCACATAAAAACGGAGACCTTGATCACTACTACAATTTTGTCCCCATTGCCTCAGAGACACTTGGTGCCTGGGGTAAAAGTGCTGCAAGTTTTTTGAAGGAGCTGGGGTCGAAGCTAATTGAAACAACTAGAGACCCTACAGCCGTCAGTTTTCTCTTTCAGCGCCTTAGTGTGGAGATCCAGAGAGGAATGGCTCACAGCATCCATGCTTCCTGCCCGCAATCCAAGGAGCTGGATGAGTTTGGGGGTTGTAATATAAATATTATGATTAAATTGTATTTATTTTTTCGTTTCGTTGCCTTATTTATCATTAATTTTTAAATTTTCGGTATAAAAATTTATTTTTGTGTCTATGGATGTCTGTCTGTGTGTTTGTTTGAGTGTCCCTGTGAGTGTTTGGGGGAGTGTTTGTCCGGTTATACCTGTGGGTCCACGAGGCCATCTGTGTCCCCTCAGATGGTCTCCCTTATCACAGTTTTTGTGTATAGATGTGTGTCTGTGTGAGTGTTCGGGTGAGTGTGTGTCCGGTTATACCTGTGAGTCCACGAGGCCATCTGTGTCCCCTCAGATGGTCTTCTTTATCACAGTTTGTGTCTATGGATGCAGGCGATGAGTCACAATAACGCGGCTAAAGTATGTTGACCAGACCACACACTAGAAGGTGAAGGAACGACGACGTTTCGGTAAGTCCTTGACCATTCTCAAGTCGACTGAGAATGTGTCTATGAATGTGTGTCTGGGTGAGTGTCCCTGTGAGTGTCCGGGTGAGTGTGTGTGTTCGGGTATACCTGTGGGTCCACGAGGCAATCTGTGTTCCCTCAGATGGTCTTCCTTATTACAGTTTGTGTCTATGGATGTGTGTCTGAGTGAGTGTCCCTGTGAGTGTCCTGGTGAGTGTGTGTGTGTGTGTGTGTGTGTGTGTATGTGTGTGTGTGTGTGTGTGAGTGTCCGGGTTTATGTGTAGTTTGGTTTCTGGAACCATTTGTGTCCCTCCCTTCAACTCTTTTCCCTTATTCCCACCGTGGGTTCGAATCCCAGGTGATTAGACCTGCCCTAGGTCAATGGATCCAAGGTATCCGTCCGTGGTCCCAACGGATTTCACCTCTTCCCTACTTTACTAGGAGTCAGGCTAATTCCAGCTATCCAGAGAACCTTTCGATACAGAGGCAGCTACAGGAGGGGACCACATAAATTAGTGCCCTGTAGTTACGTAACCGTTCCGACAGGCTCGATCGCAATCTATCCAGATGAGAACACGTTCTCATCCGACTAGACCACGCTGGAGTCGCTGTTTGTCTCAAATTTGGACCCTTTATTTATAGTTAGTATTTTTGGTGTATTAATTGATGTGTATTAATTTGTTAATGACTTAGGTAGAGTGATTTGGGGGGAGAGAGGGGGGGTTGGCGTGTGTAGTGTATTATACGAGATCGTGCTTGGGTTAGTATTCACCATCAACTATTACTAACTTGTAACTAACACAAATTTTTCCACACACTCCGGACCAAAGAGCCAGAGCTCAACCCCCGCAAGTACAACTAGGTGAGTACACACACACACACACACACACACACAGAGGAAGCAGCCCATAACAGCTGTTTAAATCCCTGGTACCTATTTACTGCTAGGTAACAGGAACAACAGTGTGAAAGAAACTGCCCAGTTTCGTTTCTGCCATCACCGGAGGATCGAACACGGACGCTAGGATTACGAGTTGAGAGCGCTGTCTACTCAGCTGTCAGGCCCCGTAGTGCGTGTACTCGTCAAAAACATAATTTGGGAGAGGTTAGGGGAAAGGAATGATGCTTCCTGGGTTGGGGAATTGGTGTGGGGTTAGTCACTCGGTGGCCTTGGACCTGTGGGGGAGGGGGCCGAGGGGGTTGCCAGTTATGAATTTAATGATTGAATTTGTTAAGATAGGGTATTTATGTAAAAGACGCTGTGAAGAGATAGTAACAAAAGTGTTCCTGACTGCTGTAAGGTAGTGAGTAACTGTCTTGTATGTTAGAAAAATGAATGCTTACTAGACAATTACTTTTTCTTTGAAAACATTTTTTTGGAAAATAAATACAAGTTATTTTGTAAACAAAATATGATTATTTTCCTTTAATAAACACACATGAGCACAAATGGTCCTCGGGAGTCAGAGAGATTGAGAATGAACAGCAAAATAGTAACAAAAAATGAGACGATGATGGGATACTATTTAATTCAAACATAAACCTGTTAAGTATGTAAATTACAGTACCACTAAACACGCGTACACGTACATATGTCAATCAATTTACATAAATAAACATTCACTAATATGTTCCTTTAACAATGGACAGATAGATAATTACCATACACGTGTCAGTCCAATTGCAGGTACACATAGACACACATAGCTGCACTTGTCTGTCGCTCCTGACAATAGTAAACATGTAACAAAAAATGTGACAATGATGGGACACTATGTCATTCAAACGTACACACGCTAACATTATAAATTACAGTAACACTAAACACGCGTACATGTATATATGTCATTCAATTTACATAAAAAAAACATTCACTAATATGTTCCTTTTACAATTAACACACAGATAATTACCGTACACATGTCAGTCCAATTGCAGGTACACATAAACACACATAGCTGCACTTGTCTGTCGCTCCTGACAATAGTATACATAGGTATACACACAAAACAGTCCTTTATCAACTAATGTGTGTGTGTGTGTGTATTTATTCCTTGTATTTATTATTTGTGTCTGCAAAATCGAGTTATTAGCTCTTGGACCCCGCCTTTCTAACAAATGTATTTTTCCTCTTTTATATCAACTACATTTATTTCTCACTAACACACACGCATACACACACACACACACAGTGGAAACAGGAGGCCAGACACAGGATACAGAATAGGAGATGAAGAACTTAATGAAACGGACTGAGAGAAAGATCTAGGAGTTGATATCACACCAAACCTGTCTCCTGAAGCATACATAAAAAGAATAACGTCTGCGGCATATGCGAGACTGCCTAACATCAGAACAGCCTTCAGGAATCTGTGTAAGGAATCATTCAGAATCTTGTACACCACATATGTAAGACCAATCCTGGAGTATGCGGCCCCAGCATGGAGTCCGTATCTTGTCAAGCAGAAGATGAAGCAGGAAAAAGTCCAAAGGTATGCCACTAGACTAGTCCCAGAACTAAGAGGCATGAGTTACGAGGAAAGGCTGCGGGAAATGCACCTTACGGCACTGGAAGACAGAAGAGTAAGGGGAGACATGATCACAACCTACACAACCCTCAGAGGAATCGACCGGGTAAACAAGGATAAACTATTCAACACTGGTGGGACGCAAACAAGGGGACACAGGTGGAAACTGAGTACCCACATGAGCCACAGAGACGTTAGAAGTAACTTTTTCAGTGTCAGAGTAGTTAACGGATGGAATGCATTAAGCAGTGATGTGGTGGAGGCTGACTCCATACACAGTTTCAAATGTAGATATGATTGAGCCCAGTAGGCTCAGGAATCTGTACACCAGTTGATTGACAGTTGAGAGGTGGGACCAAAGAACCATAGCTCAACCCCCGCATGCACAAATAGGTGAGTACACACACACACACACGCGAACTAGTAGCCAACTGTCTAAATGGAGAGAGTTTATTGGTTGTAATTCTTAAGGTCCTCGTTCGAATCCCGGTTGACGCAAGAGGAAATCGGCAGATATTCTTTAACCTGATTCACCTGTTCACCTAGCACAAATGTATCCATCAATGTAGCCCTTTATTTATCTATTTATAATTGTCAATCCATCAATCTATCTTCCCATAAACCAACAATTTTTCATTATATACATCTATCTTACTATGTATCCGTCCATCTACTCGACTGTTTATCCATCCATCTACTCATCTGTCTTTTCATCCATCAACTCATCTATGGATCCGTCTATCCGTCAATGTATATATTTATCAATCAACGTATCCATCCATATATCTATCTATTACTATTTATATCTATCTCTCTATCTATTTGTATCCGACGATCCTACTAACTCATTTTCCATTAATCTATCCATTTATCATTCTACTTATCTATCATCTATTTATTCATCTACTTCTCTTTCCATCTATCCATCTACTCATCTATCTAACCATTAATCTATCTACATACTCCCCACTCCGTCTCCTATCGTTTTCCCAAACTCCCTCCTCCCGTACCGGCTCCTTCTTTTTTCCACCCTCCCGAACCCTGCTCATCCTCCCTCCTTCTGCCCTTCCCATACCCGCCCCTATTCCATCCCGCCATTCCCATCGTCTTAACTCTCGGGGCAGTTCTTTACCTTCGTCTCACTCCTTCCGCCGTTTTCTCACTCTCGCCCTCCTTACTGTCTTCCTTCCCTCCCTCCCTCCCGCTGCTAGTCCTTCCCTTCTTACCCTTCCCGTAGGTCTCCCTCCCAGCACCAGTCCCTTCTCATCGTCCTCTTACCTCCCCCAGTACCTCCTTCACTCCCTCTTCATCCCTCTTTCACCTCACCTACACCTCTTCTCCTGTTTCTCCCTCTTTATACCACCTCTAAATCTCCCGCCCCCCCCCACCGGCTTTGTACCTCTTCCCTCTTACAAAAATTAGGATCAATAGGACCAAAATTAAACTACTTTATGTGTTTAATTTAAGGAAATCATTTTTTCTGATTACGAAAAAGTCTTCAACCATCTCCAGTAATAATTCACAATTAACCTTAATTGAATCAACAGGGAGAGAGGGGGGGAGGGGTGAGAATAAATAATAATTATTCCAAAATACTTTAACTAATGTCTACACCTACCAATCCTATGTCCGTTCCCTACCTCAGACCATTTCCCCTCTAATTTGGTAAAAATAAGCCTTAATAATATATAATAAATATATTCAAAAAAATCTGTGGATAGCTACAGCCTCCAGCATATATATATATATATATATATATATATATATATATATATATATATATATATATATATATATATATATATATATATATATATATATATATATATATATATATATATATATATATATATATATATATATATATATATATATATATATATATATATATATATATATATATATATATATATATATATATATATATATATATATATATATATATATATATATATATATATATATATATATATATAAGCCCATAAGCAATCCAGTTGGGATCGCCCCATTGCCGACAAAGTAGCTCCAACATTACTGTAAGCTGCGACAACACCACATGATACTGCCCGACTTAGAGCTGTAGCAGCTCCCCATGCAGAGGACTTGCTATTAGCAACCCCCAATATCAGCTACTAGCACTCGTCTCACCACAGGCCCTCTGAATGGCTGTGGCTCTCCGCCCACTGCCCGAATCCACACCGAATACAGGGGTTTTGGTGGCGAGGCAGTGGCCGACAGGTACGGACGGACATGGCCTTCTCTGCCAAGGACAGGAGGATGGCATGCAAGACACTGCGATGTTAAACGACATTATAAGAGAAGGCATTATCACGGAAGGTTGTCCAGCAGAGAGAGAGTCCCGTCCGTATTGCCCCGCAACTCTGATGAGCCTGTTGGTCGCCCAGATGGGATCACGGTGAACCCTGGAAGAATGGTAGACAGTTATTGTGGGACTACACTTGCGTTTCAACTTTAGGCAACACCTATGTTAACTTCAGTGCTGCTCAGGCAGGAGGTGCTGCCAATCACTGGGAAGCAGCCAAGTCACATAAAAACGGAGACCTTGATCACTAACTACAATTTTGTCCCCATTGCCTCAGAGACACTTGGTGCCTGGGGTAAAAGTGCGCAAGTTTTTTGAAGGAGCTGGGGTCGAAGCTATTGAAACAACTAGAGACCCTACAGCCGTCAGTTTTCTCTTTCAGCGCCTTAGTGTGGAGATCCAGAGAGGAATGGCTCACAGCCATCCATGCTTCCTGCCGCAATCCAAGGAGCTGGATGAGTTTGGGGGTTGTAATATAAATATTATGATTAAATTGTATTTATTTTTCGTTTCGTTGCCTTATTTATCATTATTTTAAATTTTCGGTATAAAAATTTATTTTTGTGTCTATGATGTCTGTCTGTGTGTTTGTTTGAGTGTCCTGTGAGTGTTTGGGGGAGTGTTTGTCCGGTTATACCTGTGGGTCCACGAGGCCATCTGTGTCCCCTCAGATGGTCTCCCTTATCACAGTTTTTGTGTATAGATGTGTGTCTGTGTGAGTGTTCGGGTGAGTGTGTGTCCGGTTATACCTGTGAGTCCACGAGGCCATCTGTGTCCCCTCAGATGGTCTTCTTTATCACAGTTTGTGGTCTATGGATGCAGGCGATGAGTCACAATAACGCGGCTAAAGTATGTTGACCAGACCACACACTAGAAGGTGGAAGGAACGACGACGTTTCGGTAAGTCCTTGACCATTCTCAAGTCGACTGAGAATGTGTCTATGAATGTGTGTCTGGGTGAGTGTCCCTGTGAGTGTCCGGGTGAGTGTGTGTGTTCGGGTATACCTGTGGGTCCACGAGGCAATCTGTGTTCCCTCAGATGGTCTTCCTTATTACAGTTTGTGTCTATGGATGTGTGTCTGAGTGAGTGTCCCTGTGAGTGTCCTGGTGAGTGTGTGTGTGTGTGTGTGTGTGTGTGTGTATGTGTGTGTGTGTGTGTGTGAGTGTCCGGGTTTATGTGTAGTTTGGTTTCTGGAACCATTTGTGTCCCTCCCTTCAACTCTTTTCCCTTATTCCCACCGTGGGTTCGAATCCCAGTGGATTAGACCTGCCCTAGGTCAATGATCCAAGGTATCCGTCCGTGGTCCCAACGGATTTCACCTCTTCCCTACTTTACTAGGAGTCAGGCTAATTCCAGCTATCCAGAGAACCTTTCGATACAGAGGCAGCTACAGGAGGGGACCACATAAATTAGTGCCCTGTAGTTACGTAACCGTTCCGACAGGCTCGATCGCAATCTATCCAGATGAGAACACGTTCTCATCCGACTAGACCACGCTGGAGTCGCTGTTTGTCTCAAATTTGGACCCTTTATTTATAGTTAGTATTTTTGGTGTATTAATTGATGTGTATTAATTTGTTAATGACTTAGGTAGAGTGATTTGGGGGGAGAGAGGGGGGTTGGCGTGTGTAGTGTATTATACGAGATCGTGCTTGGGTTAGTATTCACCATCAACTATTACTAACTTGTAACTAACACAAATTTTTCCACACACTCCGGACCAAAGAGCCAGAGCTCAACCCCCGCAAGTACAACTAGGTGAGTACACACACACACACACACACACACACACAGAGGAAGCAGCCCATAACAGCTGTTTAAATCCCTGGTACCTATTTACTGCTAGGTAACAGGAACAACAGTGTGAAAGAAACTGCCCAGTTTCGTTTCTGCCATCACCGGAGGATCGAACACGGACGCTAGGATTACGAGTTGAGAGCGCTGTCTACTCAGCTGTCAGGCCCCGTAGTGCGTGTACTCGTCAAAAACATAATTTGGGAGAGGTTAGGGGAAAGGAATGATGCTTCCTGGGTTGGGGAATTGGTGTGGGGTTAGTCACTCGGTGGCCTTGGACCTGTGGGGGAGGGGGCCGAGGGGGTTGCCAGTTATGAATTTAATGATTGAATTTGTTAAGATAGGGTATTTATGTAAAAGACGCTGTGAAGAGATAGTAACAAAAGTGTTCCTGACTGCTGTAAGGTAGTGAGTAACTGTCTTGTATGTTAGAAAAATGAATGCTTACTAGACAATTACTTTTTCTTTGAAAACATTTTTTTGGAAAATAAATACAAGTTATTTTGTAAACAAAATATGATTATTTTCCTTTAATAAACACACATGAGCACAAATGGTCCTCGGGAGTCAGAGAGATTGAGAATGAACAGCAAAATAGTAACAAAAAATGAGACGATGATGGGATACTATTTAATTCAAACATAAACCTGTTAAGTATGTAAATTACAGTACCACTAAACACGCGTACACGTACATATGTCAATCAATTTACATAAATAAACATTCACTAATATGTTCCTTTAACAATGGACAGATAGATAATTACCATACACGTGTCAGTCCAATTGCAGGTACACATAGACACACATAGCTGCACTTGTCTGTCGCTCCTGACAATAGTAAACATGTAACAAAAAATGTGACAATGATGGGACACTATGTCATTCAAACGTACACACGCTAACATTATAAATTACAGTAACACTAAACACGCGTACATGTATATATGTCATTCAATTTACATAAAAAAAACATTCACTAATATGTTCCTTTTACAATTAACACACAGATAATTACCGTACACATGTCAGTCCAATTGCAGGTACACATAAACACACATAGCTGCACTTGTCTGTCGCTCCTGACAATAGTATACATAGGTATACACACAAAACAGTCCTTTATCAACTAATGTGTGTGTGTGTGTGTATTTATTCCTTGTATTTATTATTTGTGTCTGCAAAATCGAGTTATTAGCTCTTGGACCCCGCCTTTCTAACAAATGTATTTTTCCTCTTTTATATCAACTACATTTATTTCTCACTAACACACACGCATACACACACACACACACAGTGGAAACAGGAGGCCAGACACAGGATACAGAATAGGAGATGAAGAACTTAATGAAACGGACTGAGAGAAAGATCTAGGAGTTGATATCACACCAAACCTGTCTCCTGAAGCATACATAAAAAGAATAACGTCTGCGGCATATGCGAGACTGCCTAACATCAGAACAGCCTTCAGGAATCTGTGTAAGGAATCATTCAGAATCTTGTACACCACATATGTAAGACCAATCCTGGAGTATGCGGCCCCAGCATGGAGTCCGTATCTTGTCAAGCAGAAGATGAAGCAGGAAAAAGTCCAAAGGTATGCCACTAGACTAGTCCCAGAACTAAGAGGCATGAGTTACGAGGAAAGGCTGCGGGAAATGCACCTTACGGCACTGGAAGACAGAAGAGTAAGGGGAGACATGATCACAACCTACACAACCCTCAGAGGAATCGACCGGGTAAACAAGGATAAACTATTCAACACTGGTGGGACGCAAACAAGGGGACACAGGTGGAAACTGAGTACCCACATGAGCCACAGAGACGTTAGAAGTAACTTTTTCAGTGTCAGAGTAGTTAACGGATGGAATGCATTAAGCAGTGATGTGGTGGAGGCTGACTCCATACACAGTTTCAAATGTAGATATGATTGAGCCCAGTAGGCTCAGGAATCTGTACACCAGTTGATTGACAGTTGAGAGGTGGGACCAAAGAACCATAGCTCAACCCCCGCATGCACAAATAGGTGAGTACACACA